>NC_089829.1:6491050-6516955 GCF_035046505.1 Tiliqua scincoides
TTTGGGCTGTAGCGGTGAGAGAAGATTGCCTTTCTCCTTGAAGGAAAAGCTTGCGTCGTCTGGAGTCGCTTTTCTAGAGTGATGGCAGGGTAGTTGTCTAAGTCTGGCACTGTGCTAGTTAGAGCCAATTGCAGGCATTTGATTGAATTAAATGCTTGCATTTAAACACAGCTTCTTCCTTCAGACCCCTTTGCAACATCGCCCCAGGGCCTTAGGCAGGTCTACTACCCAGAATCCTTTACTCAAGGAAAGGCTTGCAAGCAAACAAGATGCAGTAGTAATAATAATAATAATAATAATTAATAATAATTAATAATGACTGGGTATTTATATACTGCCTTTCTGGTCATCGAATTACTCCTCTGACTTTATTCAAGGCTGTTTACCTAGTCAGGCTGTTTCTAAATCCCCGAGGGGATTTTTACAGTCACAGAAAGGTTCTGTCTTGCAAGAACCACACGACATTTCAGATGGATCTTTCTGGTCTGGTATCACTTCTGGCCTCCAGCAGGCTGACAAGCAGCTCCTTCATCTCTCACATGAAGGGCAGCCAAGACACTTCCTTGCTGACACCAAAGAGCAGGTGGAATAACTCAGCTCGGCTTGTCAGCTGCTTCAGGGTCTCACCATTCACGGAGCTGGCGACCTTCCGATCCTTCGGGCTAACGGAGGCTCTGCCCTCTAGACCAGACCTCCTGCCCTGAAGACCTCCTGCAGCAAACTCCTGAAATGTGCCTTTTAAACTGAGGGTGCAAGGACTGTACTGGCAAAATCTGTGCTGAAATATGGTCCCCAACTCTGCAAGAGAATAAGAACAGGTCTTATGTGGCATTCTCTTACCAACAGTGTGCTCCTCTCCCAAAGGCTTCTGGGAAGGCTACAAGTGGGGTGTAAAGAAAACAGCACTCTCTTGTCATTTGTCCCTGATAGCATCTGTTTGTCAGCAGTAGACTACCACTGAACGTTGGTGCTCATTTAGCTCACTGATGTCATTTGGACATCCACTAAAATTGAGTGTTGAGAGAGTTAGGACAGACAAAAGAAAATATTTCTTTACTAGTTTCTTTGATTAATCTGTGGAACCCCTTGCCTCAGGATGTGGTGATGGCATCTGGCCTGGATGCCTTTAAAAGGAGATCGGACAAGTTTCTGGAGGAAAAGTTCATCACAGGTTACAAGCCATGATGGGTATGAAATAGAAATAGGCTACCTCAGAATGCCAGATGCAAGGGAGGGCGCCAGGATGCAGGTCTCTTGTTGTCTTGTGTGCTCCCTGAGTCATCTGGTGGGCCGCTGTGAGATACAGGAAGCTGGACTAGATGTGCTTTCGGCCTGATCCAGTGGAGCGCTTCTTATTTTTTTTATTACGTTCTTACGTAGCTATCTTTGCTCAGCCCATAAACCTGTGAAATTGCAATTAAGGAAAGGACACCTTTGAGTGTGTGCAAAAATGCCTTTTTCCTCACCCCTGAATAATTTGCAGTGCGGGCCTGTTCTACACATACAGAGCAATGAAGTGGAAGAGCCCTGAAGGTGCAAGGAAGGAATGTAACACTTCAGACTGCTGCTGTGGAGAGGGAAGGAGATCACCTTTTTGAATACTCTTCATAAATATAGATCTTTGCTTTAAAAAATACTTCAAAAAAATTGCAGAAACAAACAAAAAATGTGGTTTGGTTTTTTTTAATGGTTGACAACCTTCCGTCTCGAAAGACTATGGTATAAGCCTACAGCACCCGGTATTCCCAGGTGGTCTCCCATCCAAGTACTAACCAGGCCTGAGCCTGCTTAGCTTCCAAGATCATAGTATAAGCCTACAGCACCCGGTATTCCCAGGCGGTCTCCCATCCAAGTACTAACCAGGCCTGACCCTGCTTAGCTTCCGAGATCATGGGATAAGCCTACAGCACCCGGTATTCCCAGGCGGTCTCCCATCCAAGTACTAACCAGGCCTGACCCTGCTTAGCTTCCGAGATCATGGGATAAGCCTACAGCACCCGGTATTCCCAGGCGGTCTCCCATCCAAGTACTAACCAGGCCTGACCCTGCTTAGCTTCCGAGATCATGGGATAAGCCTACAGCACCCGGTATTCCCAGGCGGTCTCCCATCCAAGTACTAACCAGGCCTGACCCTGCTTAGCTTCCGAGATCATGGGATAAGCCTACAGCACCCGGTATTCCCAGGCGGTCTCCCATCCAAGTACTAACCAGGCCTGACCCTGCTTAGCTTCCGAGATCAGACGAGATCGGGCACATGCATGGGTTTCAAAAATGGATCTCCTGATTTCCCACCTGCAGCCTATAGTGTTACAGTCCTGCCCACAGTCCAGGGTGGCACAGCCCCTCCAGGATTCTCCAGCACCTGTACAGACTAGGCAGCAAGAGTATACTCATCCGAAGCTGGGCTTTTTCAGGCAGGCTAATCCCAGCTCTCCTGATTTGAGAAACCAAGTTCTGCCAGCTTGGTTGGCAGCCCATCTAACCTCTCACCACCCTCCTTTCGCTTCCATTCCAGAGTGGCTGAGCGCACCTCTGTCACGGCCGGCCTGAAGGGTTGCATCCGCCTCCTGGATGTGAACAATCAGATGTACGATTTGCGGGAGAAAGGCAGCGACGTGCTCTATGGAAGCGGGGTGGGCGAGTGTGGCAACAACCCCTGCCACCCCAACCCTTGCCACCATGGCGGCCTCTGTCACGTCAAAGAGGCCGAGATGTTCCATTGCGAGTGTCTCAATGGCTATACAGGTTGGCATACTGGTGTGTTTATGTGGGGGGAGAGGGGGAGCCTGGCCTTGATCTTCTCCCTAATGTGGTCGTTTTCTTAGTTCGAGCTTGCACAATGGCAAGGCAGTTGGCCTTGAATTAAACACTTTCCCCCAACAGGTTAGTTTTCTAAGGATGAAGTTACAGAGAATCAGGGAGCCTGGCCTTGATCTTCTCCCTAATGTGGTAGTTTTCTTAGTTCGAGCTTGCACAATGGCAAGGCAGTTGGCCTTGAATTAAACACTTTTCCCCAACAGGTTAGTTTTCTAAGGATGAAGTTACAGAGAGTCAGGGAGCCTGGCCTTGATCGTCTCCCTAATGTGGTAGTTTTCTTAGTTCGAGCTTGCACAATGGCAAGGCAGTTGGCCTTGAATTAAACACTTTTCCCCAACAGGTTAGTTTTCTAAGGATGAAGTTACAGAGAATCAGGGAGCCTGGCCTTGATCTTCTCCCTAATGTGGTAGTTTTCTTAGTTCGAGCTTGCACAATGGCAAGGCAGTTGGCCTTGAATTAAACACTTTTCCCCAACAGGTTAGTTTTCTAAGGATGAAGTTACAGAGAATCAGGGAGCCTGGCCTTGATCTTCTCCCTAATGTGGTAGTTTTCTTAGTTCGAGCTTGCACAATGGCAAGGCAGTTGGCCTTGAATTAAACACTTTTCCCCAACAGGTTAGTTTTCTAAGGATGAAGTTACAGAGAATCAGGGAGCCTGGCCTTGATCTTCTCCCTAATGTGGTAGTTTTCTTAGTTCGAGCTTGCACAATGGCAAGGCAGCTGGCCTTGAATTAAACACTTTCCCCCAACAGGTTAGTTTTCTAAGGATGAAGTTACAGAGAATCAGGGAGCCTGGCCTTGATCTTCTCCCTAATGTGGTAGTTTTCTTAGTTCGAGCTTGCACAATGGCAAGGCAGCTGGCCTTGAATTAAACACTTTTCCCCAACAGGTTAGTTTTCTAAGGATGAAGTTACAGAGAATCAGGGAGCCTGGCCTTGATCTTCTCCCTAATGTGGTAGTTTTCTTAGTTCGAGCTTGCACAATGGCAAGGCAGCTGGCCTTGAATTAAACACTTTCCCCCAACAGGTTAGTTTTCTAAGGATGAAGTTACAGAGAATCAGGGAGCCTGGCCTTGATCTTCTCCCTAATGTGGTAGTTTTCTTAGTTCGAGCTTGCACAATGGCAAGGCAGCTGGCCTTGAATTAAACACTTTCCCCCAACAGGTTAGTTTTCTAAGGATGAAGTTACAGAGAATCAGGGAGCCTGGCCTTGAACCCTTCACTCTGATGTGCTGGTTTTCCAGGCCAGTGGTCTTCAACCTTTCCCATGCCACAACCCAAATAAAAAGACTGGAATCCACCATCAATCCCACACTCCTCCGGGGACTGTATCCACTGACCACTGCCCCATCACCACCCACTCCCCGCCCCCAAAATGCCTTCCCCAGCATGTTTCATTATAACCAAATATTCTTATTAGAGAAAGCAGGAAAAGTGACCATGAAGCCTGGCGCTAGTGAAAGCTAATTTAGCACAGTTGCCAAGATCCTGAGCAGGACTGGGACACGATCTCCTGGTACCTGAAGGCGTGCACTAGATACCTGCCCCATTACCTGGTGGTGCTCTAGTCTAGTGGCCTTCAGCCTTTTTTCATTCCCATAAGTTGCCACAACCCCACAACAGAGAATTCGCAAAGTCATTGGGGTTCTGACCCCAAGGTTGGAGAACGCTGTTCTAATCTAGGTGAAGGGATCAGAACCGATGGGAAGGCTATCCTGAACTTATTCTTCTAAGTATGAAGCAAGGCTGAGTAAGCTGAGGAGCTCAGTATGGAGCGAGACTATTCCCATTTCCCAGTATTTCTGGTCCTTGAATCCACTAGGATAAGCGACGGGCACTTGGCACTTTAAAAAAAATTAAATCAAGCCGTATTAAATTAAATAACTTCAATTTCAGTGTGAGATGATGCGTGTTTAGATAGTTGCTGTTTTGCAAATGCTTTGTTCCCCACCGCATCCCCTACACACTTAGACCCTCTCCACTACCATGTGTTTTTCTATAGCTCCTTCTCTCTTCTCCCCTCAGGGCCAACCTGTGCTGATGAGAGAAATCCCTGTGACCCCAACCCATGCCACATCTCTGCCACTTGCTTGGTGCTGCCAGAAGGGGGCGCCAAGTGTGAATGCCCCATGGGGCGGGAAGGGGAGTTCTGTGAGTCAGGTAAGCTGTATGGTGCCTGATGGAGATGCTGTGGAGCATCTATGGAGATGGAGCCTCTATGGAGATGCTGAGTTGGGAGAAGTTGAGCGGCACCACGGAATCCCGTGGAAGGAGCCTTCTTCATGCTTGATGCTTTCTGGATGTTTGCTGCTGACATCTTTCCTGCAGGGACAATCATTCTGAATTAAACCATGCTGGGACCCAGAGAGTATCAAAAGAAGCTTATTTTCTTTGTCCTTAGAATAATAGGAATATTAGCCATTTGAATTTGCATTCCATTCATAGGGGAAGCAGCAACAAAAAGCTAATTACGCATAAATATCTTGCCGAGAGCCTTGTATGAAGTACTCTCAGGTGAAAATACTTAATCGTCTTTGTGATATATTCATATTCGTAATGTGAGGCCCTAAACCACAGCTTGCCGTGAATCCGGCCCTGGGATGACCTTGCAGACTGAAGCATCACCCCTTCTACCAATTCATTCCTCTCTCAGTAATCTTTTCTCTCTCCCTAAATTAGTCACAGAGCTTGATAAGACGGTGCCCTTCCTGCCAGAGTTTAATGGATTCTCCTACCTGGAGCTGAATGGCCTCCAAACCTTTGGGCTGGATCTGCAGTAAGTCGTGCTTTTCTTTTTGCTTTATTTTTCTCATGTTTCACTTGCAAGGTTCACAAGTTAATGAAAGATTCACACACACACACACCCTCCCAGAGTTTTCATGGTCTGGTTCCCTTTCATCTGTATTTTTGGAAAGGGTCAGTCATTTTTTGGCAAGTCTGAAAGATGCAGAGCTACCTTTATTTATGAGGTTTCCTTAGCTTTAGAAGATCATGACAGTTATTTGATTCTTGCCGCTCTTGCTATGCCTTTCTTCTGCATGGAGCATTGCAAAGTACATGAGAACAGGTATCTGCCCTGAGGAACATACAATCTGAAATTTGACACAGGCAGTAGAGGGAAGGGGAGGAAGATGGAAGTGTTAAAACAGGGGAAGAATCTGCTGCTGTTATTATTAATAAATGTAGTTAGCTGTGTGCATGGCACTTTAGGTAGAGTGCCACAGAAAGATGTTCCCTGCCCTGAGGGGCTTACAAGCATAGATGTTGACAGAAGGGAAACCACCGAGGAAGGGAAGGGAGGTGGAGGTAGAAGTAACCAAGGGAAGGATATGTGTGTATTTCAGTGAAAGCAACCTGGGCTATACCCCCCCCCCCGAGGCTTATAATCTGGATGTTGACAAAACAGGGGAAGGAATGGTGTGCTCCCTGGGGCATTTGGTGGGCCGCTGTGAGATACAGAAGCTGGACTAGATGGGCCTGTTGCCTGATCCAGTGGGGCTGTTCTTATGTTCTTAACTACAATTCCCAGGAGGCCTTGCAGGTCTCTTGTTATCAGGTGTGCTCCCTGGGGCATTTGGTGGGCCGCTGTGAGATACAGGAAGCTGGACTAGATGGGCCTATGGCCTGATCCAGTGGGCTGTTCTTATGTTCTTAACTACAATTCCAGGAAGCCTTGCAGGTCTCTGGTTATCTGGTGTGCTCCCTGGGGCATTTGGTGGGCCGCTGTGAGATACAGGAAGCTGGACTAGATGGGCCTATGGCCTGATCAGTGGGGCTGTTCTTATGTTCTTAACTACAATGTCCCAGGAAGCCTTGCAGGTCTCTTGTTATCTGGTGTGCTCCCCGGGGCATTTGGTGGGCCGCTGTGAGATACAGGAAGCTGGACTAGATGGCCTATGGCCTGATCCAGTGGGGCTGTTCTTATGTTCTTAACTACAATTCCCAGGAAGCCTTGCAGGTCTCTGGTTATCTGGTGTGCTCCCTGGGGCATTTGTGGGCCGCTGTGAGATACAGGAAGCTGGACTAGATGAGCCTATGGCCTGATCCAGTGGGGCTGTTCTTATGTTCTTAACTACAATTCCCAGGAAGCCTTGCAGGTCTCTGGTTATCTGGTGTGCTCCCTCGGGCATTTGGTGGGCCGCTGTGAGATACAGGAAGCTGGACTAGATGGGCCTATGGCCTGATCCAGTGGGGCTGTTCTTATGTTCTTAACTACAATTCCCAGGAAGCCTTGCAGGTCTCTTGTTATCTGGTGTGCTCCCCGGGGCATTTGGTGGGCCACTGTGAGATACAGGAAGCTGGACTAGATGGGCCTATGGCCTGATCCAGTGGGCTGTTCTTATGTTCTTAACTACAATTCCCAGGAAGCCTTGCAGGTCTGTTGTTATCTGGTGTGCTCCCCGGGGCATTTGGTGGGCCGCTGTGAGATACAGGAAGCTGGACTAGATGGGCCTATGGCCTGATCCAATGGGGCTGTTCTTATGTTCTTAACTACAATTCCCAGGAAGCCTTGCAGGTCTCTTGTTATCTGGTGTGCTCTCTGGGGCATTTGGTGGGCCGCTGTGAGATACAGGAAGCTGGACTAGATGGGCCTATGGCCTGATCAATGGGGCTGTTCTTATGTTCTTAACTACAATTCCCAGGAAGCCTTGCAGGTCTCTTGTTATCTGGTGTGCTCTCTGGGGCATTTGGTGGGCCGCTGTGAGATACAGGAAGCTGGACTAGATGGGCCTATGGCCTGATCCAATGGGCTGTTCTTATGTTCTTAACTACAATTCCCAGGAAGCCTTGCAGGTCTCTTGTTATCTGGTGTGCTCTCTGGGGCATTTGGTGGGCCGCTGTGAGATCCAGGAAGCTGGACTAGATGGGCCTGTGCCTGATCCAGTGGGGCTGTTCTTATGTTTAATGGGAAGAAAGGAGGCAGGGTAGACAGGGAAATAGATGAAATTGTTTGGGTTGTGAATGGGAACTATTGTATTTTGTATTGGCAACCTTCAGTCTCGAAAGACTATGGTATCGCGCTCTGAAAGGTGGTTCTGGCACAGAATGGGAACTAAGGCACGGCTCAAAGCATGGAGGGAAGGCAGGAAGGAGAAAGGATGGAGTCATTTGAGGGATACCTTCACACCATTACAAGTGATGGAGAGCAGAAGATCCTGCTTTACAGAGAGTGAAAAGAGAGCCCTTCCTCAAGGGGGCTTACTGTTTAGAATGATAGTGAGACCAGAGAGGGAGGAAAGGGGAATGGAGATGAGGGCAAAACAGGGCGGGAGCACATGTGAGAGTTTCAGATGCGTGCACTCACACTTAGTTACAGGAGAGAATGGGGACTGAGGCCTCACAGGTAAGGTGGGCTTGAAGGACAGTTTCAAAGGAAGGGAGTGAAGAAGCATCCCACAGGTGTTCCTGGAGGCAGTTCAAGCATCAGGGTATTATGCATTCCTGCAGTTCCAATGGGATATGAGATGGAGGAGGCTGTATCTCATGATTCACAAAAAAAAAAAAAAAAGAAGGAAAAAAAGACAGGTTGGGGGAGGGATTGGAGAAAAAGGGGAGATGGTATGGAGGCATCCTGAGAGATGTTTCCAGACCCAAGGTAGTCATCAGAGGGAAAAGAAGGCGCTCTCCAATTGAGGCTCCAATCTGTACACGCTTTCCTGGGAAGAAGCCTCTCTGAAGACAATGGGACTTCTGACTAAACATGCATAGGGTTGCACCGGAAGTGTTGCTGAAAGTGGGTGTGCAAAGGTCACAATGGAGGATGTGTTGGGATACACGAGCGGCAAGATCGGTGGGGGGGGGAGGGGTCTTCATAACTGCGAGTTGGGTCCTACAGCCACATCAGTGGGACCACTGCTGAGGCCCAGCTTTCTGATTCCACAGAGAGAAGATGACCATGGAAGTGATTTTCCTGGCCAAGAATCCAAGCGGCATGATCTTCTACAATGGGCAGAAGACAGACGGCAAAGGGGATTTCATCTCTCTGGCCTTGCACGACGGCTACTTGGAGTACAGATATGACCTAGGCAAGGGGGCGGCTGTAATCAAGTAAGATCTGCTTTCTTCTATCAAGGCTGTGTGTGGTTCCCATGTATCCAGATGTGCTGTGCAAGCCCTGAACACGTATGTGGTCTCCTGCTTTGAGCACCCCCCGAGCATCCCTCCCTTTTGCAAGACACAAGTTTTAACCCTTATTATTACAGAGCTAGAAAAAGTGTCAGCTGCACATGCAGTAGGTTGTGGTATTAAGAGTGGGCTTTCTGCATCAGACTGGAGGTGGGGGGTCACCATTTTTGAATGAAAGAAACCTAAATGTAGGGAGGGGGACACCCTAGAGAGGGATGCACGGAGGAGGGAAGAGGTGAGCATGACTGCCCATGAATTTTCTCCTCCCCTTCGTTGGGCAAATGCATGTTCTGGCATTCATGATCTTATAATGTTATTAGCTAGCCAGAATTTGCGCTGCTGTAGGACCTGAAATGACCCAGGAAAGTGGGGCTTGACAGCACTAACCCCAGAACAATCTGTTTTATCCTCGCCGTGGTCACGCCATGACCAGGCGTGAGGTGAAGATCTGTGGCAACAATAGTTGTCCATTTTGATCAGAGACACCATGAAATCCTGTGTTTGTGTACGCAGAGAGGTTAACTGCCTGGGACCTACTGCTGCCTGAATCATGATGTTCTCTGTTCTTCTCTCTGCCCACCACGTCCTTCTCAGGAGCAAGGAACCAATTCCACTGAACACGTGGATCAGTGTCATGCTGGAGAGGAACGCCCGCAAAGGGGTGATGAGAATTAATAATGGCGAACGGATCATGGGGGAGTCCCCGGTAAGTGGGTGTAGCCTCCGAAGTGACTGTCCTACGAGTGGAAACAGTTTGCGGTTGCTTCTTTTACCAAGCTGGTGTCCAAGGTCCAAAGCATCTCTCCAGCTTTGTTGCCCCTCTTGCCACTGGTACTCAGAGGTAGACTGCCTCTGAACTTGGAGGTTCCACTCTGCTGATACCAAGGTCCAAAGCATCTCTCCAGCTTTGTTGCCCCTCTTGCCACTGGTACTCAGAGGTAGACTGCCTCTGAACTTGGAGGTTCCACTCTGCTGATACCGTTGGATCACCCTCAAACTCGTGAATATGTCTCATTCCCCTTTAAGGCCAGCTGTGCTTGCAAATCGTAATTGCATCCCATGGTGGTATACTCCCTAATTATTTTTTGGTCTCTTCTGGATCTACACTTATCGGTTGACTGGATGACCCCCACCCCACCCCTTGAATTCCAGTGCTATGACAGAAGGTAAAAATGCTCTCTCTATTCCCTTGAATCATACTTCTATACCAGGGGTCTCCAAACTTTTTGGAGGGCCACATCAAATATCTGGTGCAGTGTTGAGGGCCAGAAAAAAAATTTAACTGTAAAATTTAAATAAATAAATTAGAGATGGGACTTAAATGAGTGAATAAATGGGCTCATTCATTCAACCTTCTCGGCCCTCAGAACACACTCCAGACGCAACCAGAGCACAGCTCTGGTCACGTTCAGTTGAATGGACCAGAGGCTTCAGGGGAGAAGAGGCTCGCCATGGACCGGATAGAGGCTCGCTGCGAGCCACATCTGGCCCCAGGGCCAGGGTTTGGAGACCCCTGCTCTAAGCTGAAAAAAACCCAAACGCTTCAACCTTTCCTCACAGGGCAATTTTTGATGGCTGCTATTTTTCATCACTTTTTTGTCCTTCCCCATTTAAAACACAAACACCAGTTTCCCTTCCATTCCCACCATGTACAGAGAATTGTCAACCCCTTTGAAACTGAGGACATATCTTGGAAAGTTTCCCAGAATCCTTTCCAAAATGCAGGGGTTTCTGGGTACGCTAGTTACTCTATGTTGGCAAGTATCTCAGACTCTTCAACAGAATCCATAAGAACATAAAAAGAGCCGTGCTGGATCAGGCCCAGGGCCCATCTAGTCCAGCTTCCTGTATCTCATAGTGGCCCACCAAACGCCTCTGGGAGCACACAGAAGACCACAAGATACATGCAACTCGCTGCCACCTCCAGCATTCTATTTACACTCACACCCCCAGCGAAGACACCAGATGGCAGTTGGGTTTAACGTGTGCTACTTTATTAAGCACAGTGACCAATTTTTAATGCATGAAACCTTCTACATATGCCTTCCCTCCCTCGCCAGTCCTTCGCAACACACGGGTTTCTGGGAGAATGATCATTATAGAAAAGATGCCTTTAGTGCAGCATTTCTCAGCGTTTGCTGTACCACTTCCCATGGTCCACCTATTCAAAGTACCACCAGAAGTAACTGGTGATGACATCCTCGCCAGTTACTTCTGGGTTAGGAAGTCAGATGCTACGCAGTAAACACTAGTAAGAGGCTCAGGGTGGAAGGGAGGGGATTTGTGTGCTTTGGAGTTCTGCCCCTGGAGTCGAGCCTCCTACCGCTGTTTGTTGCGTCGCATTCCTGATCTCGCTGCTGGGCAGCAGATGTGCAGGGGTCCCCTGAATACCACCAGACACCACCTCAAGTACTACTGGTGTTACCCGTACCACTGGTAGAGAAACAGTGCTTTAGTGGCTTTTATTAAAGCCATCTTGCCCCCTATCCCCAAGCTAACTAGTCTTCTTGAACACTTTTCCGTTTTTGAAACCAGGACGGAAGTCAGTCTCCAAAGGGGAATTGCAGCTTAGAGACTGGCCCTGTAGGTCTCAGGGGGTGCCTGGGGCTTGCGTTTGATCATCCAGACCCCCTCCTTTTTTTCCTCTTCAGGCTTCCTCTGGCTATAAAGATTCCTTCTCAAAGGAGTCATCCCACCTCTTCCAGAGTCAGACCCCTGTCCTCTTCCCCTTGGCTCAGTTCTGCACCTCTTCTCTCTCCATTGCCAGCTAACAAGGGGATGGGTTGGAGCTTGGTTCTGGCAGCTGATGATGTGACCGCACTGATCTCTGTTTTCTCTTTTTCTCTCTCGGTTTCCATTTGTCTTTCTTCTTTCCACCCCCTTCCTCCTTCTCCCTGCTGTCTGGATTTCAGAAATCCCGTAAGGTGAAGATAAGTATAATGGCCCTTGTTTTCCATCTCAGCCAACACCAGTGCATTCATTCTCTCTCTCTCTCTCTCTCTCTCTCTCTCTCTCTCTCCATCCAAACGCCAGCAATTTATCATCCCTGCCAACCTGCCTGGCCTTTCCATCTTACAAAATCGCCTGTTGATTTTTGTTTTGGTAGAATAGATGCTCCCTTCTTATTCTCTCTTTTTCTCCTTCCCCTAGGAGTCATTCAGCAATTCGTTTATTTTATTTTTTTTTTTACTTTATTTCCCCCACCTTGCATTTCAATAAAGCTCAGTCATTCTCCATGATTAATTTCATTAAGCATTAGATAGTGTTGTTAATAGAATTTCAGGCTGGCTCTGACGCCACAACTTGGGGTGGGGGGCGAGGTTCACAGGAACAAAGGGGGCAGTTATTGTAGCCTCTCTGCTTTTGAGCGGACCCGCAGGAGGGGGATATGAACCGGGCTGGCTCATTCATGAGACTAACTGAGGTGGTTCAGGTATCTACTTCAGGTAGCAGATTGGCAGAGAGCACCCACCTCTGCCTGCAGCCCTTCCTCCCACTCCCTGGATCAGAAAAGAAAGAGGAGGTTGAAGTGCAGCGGAGTAGTGGGCCAGAGCGTCTCAACACTCTATCCCACCTCTCCTCCATGCTTCCTCTTCTGCTCCACCCCCTCTTCCTTTTCCTTTCTAGAGGGTGGGAGGAGCAGAGGCTAGGTAAGGTGAGGGCACCAGTTGACACATCCATCTTAGGCTGCAGGAGGGCTTGGGCCAGCCCTGCATTTAGAAGATCCTTTATATAAGATCGGCCCATACAGTAGGTCCTGCATGTATGTCTCGAAGTGACAAGATGAAATCCAGTGGGACCCCATAACTATCAAGCAAGGGGACCTAGCAGAAGCCCCCCCCCCAATTGCCATTTCTGGAATCTGCTCGCCAGCCACCAAAACATTATGCCCCCCCAGGCCCCAATCTAGAGAAACCTATCCAAAATGATGGTGTATTCCAACTGCAGGTGTGCAGTTGCTTACCTGCTTAATGACTGGGATAATGACTCCATTAATGACTTAATGACTCCAACTGCTTAATGACTGGGATACATTCTCAGGTCCCCATTGTTATGTGATTAGGTCATTAAGTGAACATTCAGTCCAATCTATTGCCTTTGTTGTGTAGACAGACACTCTCTGTCAGACACTAGCTAGCTGCACAGGCTACTGGAGATAGATTGCCTCTTCTTTGATTTAAAAGCCTCTTTATTGTGTAAACAGACCCTCTGCTGCAGGCTAGGGGAGATGCGATTGCCTCATTAAGAGCATCTTTATTGTGCTTTGACCACCTTCATATATGCAGTCCATGTTAAGCAAACAGTTGTTAAGCGGCGCATGCCTGTATATCGAAAGCCACTGTGAGGTCTAGGAAAATTGGCAGTGGACCCTTGATTCTGGTTCCACCATCCCCGTCTTATCCTATACCTTAGTGATCTCGTCTGATCTCGGAAGCTAAGCAGGGTCAGGCCTGGTTAGTACTTGGATGGGAGACCGCCTGGGAATACCTGGTGCTGTAGGCTTATACCATGATCTCGGAAGCTAAGCAGAGTCAGGCCTGGTTAGTACTTGGATGGGAGACCGCCTGGGAATACCGGGTGCTGTAGGCTTATACCATAGTCTTTCCAGACTGAAGGTTGCTAACCAGTTGCCCTGGCTCTTTTCTCTTTCCCTTGAGAGAAGTACCATCTGCAGTCAGGAGTCATCTGGGAGCTGTCCTGCGTCTTCTCCTTTCTAACTTTTGTTTTCCCCCTCACCTTTTCCTTCCACCCACCCAGGTACCGCATGCCTATTTGAACCTCAAGGAGCCCTTCTATGTTGGAGGAGCCCCTGATTTCAGCAAGCTGGCCCGAGCTGCTGCCATCTCCACTGGCTTCGAAGGGGCCATCCAAAAGGTCAGGCAAGATCTCTGCCTCTCAGCTATTTATGGGGCAAGACTAGCACTACCATGGCTTTGCGTGTGCCACTTGTGGTGTTTGTATTTCAAAGGTTCCCTAAGAATCGCAGTTTTTATTGTGAGCTAAGATGTTTCAGTGTCATTACCGAGTCACTAAACACTTCATGCCTGGACAAGACCTGAATCCAAGGAAAAGTTTACTCAGTTTGTGTGTTGGGGGTGGGGGGGGGGGAAAGAAAAGTTATGCCCACGTAGAAACACTTCAACTTACCAAATAGGTAGCATTTGTACCTGTGCTACCTATTTGCATAGGTTGTCTTCTATCACTTCCATCTGAAGTACCAGCTGTGGCTGTGGGGGGGCCTGTTCTCCCCACACTCTGGTAGTCTTGCTCAGGAGACACTTCCTCATGGATCACTAGAGAGGACAAACAAAGGATTGGCCACAGCTGCAGCCAGCAACAAAAGCAGCAACCCACAAATCTTCTCTATAAAGAGTAAATCTAATAAATTATCTTAATTATTACACATTTAGTTGTATTTTTTGTGTGCCTGGGGGTGAGAGGTTGCATGTGGTCCACAACAATTTGAATTTTTGCCTCAGTGGTCCATGAGCTCCTGAAGGTTGGGAACCACTGAATTACAGGGACGCTTCACTTTCTGTCGGGATTTTCCTGTTTAAAAAGAAATCACTTTAATTCTTGTTGTTGTTTTTTTCTCCCCTTTCACCCCCCCCCACCTCTCTCTACTACTTAGATTTCCATCAAAGGTGTGCAAGTCCTGAAGGAAGAGAACATCCACAGTGCTGTTGAGATCTCCTCCTTCCACTCTCACCCATGCACTCAGAAACCCAGCCCTTGTCAGAACGATGGGACTTGCAACCCACGGATGGAGAGCTATGAGTGCGTGTGCCAGAGGGGCTTCTTTGGGGCACACTGTGAGAAAGGTGAGACTGCAGCTGGCCAGAGAAGCTGGATGGACTGGGGGCAGGAGCAGAGCAAGCCAGAATGGGGGAGCAGGAATGCACCCCTTTGGCACAGTTAAAAGCACTTATGTGGAACCATTGTGTTGCATTTCTTTGAGCTGTCCGAACCTTTTGCTGGCCGTAAGACTTGGAAGGGAACCCATTTTGCCCTAGCCTAAACTTCTCCCCAGTGGTTTGTCTTTACTCGTGGCCCTTCCATGATTGAAGACGTTGCCCCAGGTGGAAAATCGGCAGGAGACGCCTTTCACCAGCCACCACTTTTTCTACTCTCTGATTTAGAAAAGGCAAAAGGGAATGGAGCCGAAGAAGTGTACAGAGTGGTTGTGCTAGAACGGCAAAGACATTCTAGCCCACCATTCTCCTCTCTTCCTCACTTCCTCTTCCACTCCATCCCCCCCTTTTTTTCCTTCTAATCCAGGAGTTTGACCTGCCACCAAAGCCACCAGAAGGTTCTGGGCTAGATTGTAGGCTATTGGATGAGACAGAGAGCATTACACACCTCCCTGTCATTTTTCTTTCTCTAGTCATCAGTGAGAAGGCGGCTGGAGACGCAGAGGCCATTGCCTTCGACGGCAGGACATTTATAGAGTACCACAACGCTGTAACCAAGAGGTAATGCATCTCCTCTGGACCACCAGGGTTTGGGGAGGGTTGGACCGAAGCTGTTAGTGGAAGCCAAACTTGGACCTCAGAAATGGGCCATCTGGACTGGGGGGTTGTGAAACCACTTCCCTTGCGTACCTCAAGGCAACTCAAGTCACAGCCACTGTGCTGCAAGTGTGCAGGGGTTATTGTGGCACTGCCACACCAGGATAAGGGAAGACAAATTCAGTTCATGATTTGGGGAACAGGGAATGTGCCTTTGGGGTGGGGGGGGGGAGTCAGCTGAACATAGTCCTAGGCTTGGCTGGCTTCCTTGAGCACCTAGAAGCGTTTATTGTCTGTGAACTATTTTGTGATGCATTGCCTCCCTCCTTAGAGCACGCAGGGCTCCAGATTCCATAGGCAATCTCTTTCCTAGAGGGACAGACAACTTGCAAAACAGTTGACTTTGCCTGCAGGACAGGGATAGTTGATGAGTCCCTCAGCCCTTCTAGCCCTTCTAGCTGGTTCCTGAAAGCTGCGCTGCACAATCAGTCCCTTCCAACGTTTCATGGCACCAGGAATGAAATTTAGCTTTAATTCCAGCCACAGAAGTTTGGCAGGGAAACACAGGCCCGGTAACATCCACTGATCTGGCGCTAATGAACCTCTTGCAACCTTTTGCCGGATAGGACTGAGTAACACTGTGAACACAGCACTCCACAACAGGGGATTCCGTCTTGTTCCTAAAAGTAAGAAGATACAAAAGAGATGGCCGCTCGCTGATCGCCAGCTTCTGGTCTCAGAAACACACTGTTTCTGTACATGGAAGTCCCATTTATGGACAAATGAGCGGTCCTCATTTTCCTGCTTCCGGTCATCTTGTCTGCTTCTCTTTCTGTGTGTTCTCTTGTCTCATGAATAACATTTTTTGTATGTCTTGAGTCTTATTTGTTAACCATATCTCTGTAACCTCTTTGGGGCAGGGAACTCCCCTGTATATTCTCTGTGCAGGAGTTACTCTGCCCAAGAGATTCAGGGTATCTGTTCACCAAGCTCTCTCCCCACCTCTAGTTTTTGGTATCCCTTTGGGAGAATGTTCTGTGTTTTCTCTCTCTTTTTTCTGTCTGTCTATCCTCCTCTCTCTTTCTCCTGAATGTCTTCTGTTTCTTTGTTTTCAAGCCAACTGACCAATGAGATTCCGGCGTAAGTAGAATTCCCACCTTTTTCCTCTCCCTCCCCCCCACTAATCACCACCTCTCACCCCCAACCATCTTGACACCCGCCAACCCACATATTGACACCCTGTAGTCCACCTGGATAAGAACACCTCTTTGAAAAGAGCCCTTGGAGCATTCATGCCTCCAGTTGCCAAGAAGTGAGTGTTACTGGTCACGGAACAGAAAATGTACATCAACTGGGGTGGAAACGGGGATGTTGATACTGCCTGGAGAAAGAAATAGGAAATGAGTGTTGGCTGGGGAGGAAGCGGGAAATGAGCGTCTTAGCTAAGAGGCAGGTGAGGGCTAGATGCAGCCAGCTCAGGGAAAATTCCTTCAGATCCTTGCTTGGGTACCTGGAAACTGAGCTGGGGAGGGCAAGAAGGAAAGTCATTGCAGTGTAACATCTGTAGCTCTAACTGCAGTTGGCATGGAAGGCCTTGGCCAAGGATCCTATGCGCCTGACTAGATCCAGACACAACTGCCCCCCACTTCTCCCCAAGCCCTGTAAAAAATTCAGGCAAGCTTAGGCAGCGCCGGCTAAGATGAAGCACAGGCAATAGCCAAGTCACATTTCAGAAGTTCCCCATGGTCAGGTCACATCTCATCCCATTCTCCCACCGCCTGTGTGTTACAACTACGATGGAGTGAGGGGCTGGGCAAGAAGGAACCTGCATGTGCGCATGTCACAAGGGAGACTGACCTAAGTTGCACATCTTGGGGGGGGGGGGCCAAGGGTAGCATAGAAGTGGCCTGTTGGCCCCACACTTATGTTGGGCTGCCAGTTTTCTGCCAGATTCAGACTCGCATTTTGGAGAGCAATCTCGGGTTCTCCAGGTAGGCGTCCAGATCTTGAGTTTTGGAGACCCACCTCTGCTGCCTCCCGTTTATGTCTGTGCTGGTGGTGGCCTGGAAGGACAGGAGGAGGAGACGGTGATGTAGCAGTAGGAGTTTGGTGGCAGCTCCACTGGCTGTAACAATATTAGCATTTTACATAAGAACATAAGAACAGCCCCACTGGATCAGGCCATAGGCCCATCTAGTCCAGCTTCCCGTATCTCACAGCGGCCCACCAAATGCCCCAGGGAGCACACCAGATAACAAGAGACCTGCAAGGCTTCCTGGGAATTGTAGTTAACATAAGAACAGCCCCACTGGATCAGGCCATAGGCCCATCTAGTCCAGCTTCCTGTATCTCACAGCGGCCCACCAAATGCCCCAGGGAGCACACCAGACAACAAGACCTGCAAGGCCTCCTGGGAATTGTAGTTAAGAACATAAGAACAGCCCCACTGGGTCAGGCCATAGGCCCATCTAGTCCAGCTTCCTGTATCTCACAGCGGCCCACCAAATGCCCCAGGGAGCACACCTGATAACAAGAGACCTCATCCTGATGCCCGCCCTTGCATCTGGCATTCTGACGTAGCCCATTTCTAAAATCAGGAGGTTGCGCATACACATCATGGCTTGTACCCCGTAATGGATTTTTCCTCCAGAAACTTGTCCAATTCCCTTTTAAAGGCATCCAGGCCAGACGCCATCGCCACATCCTGTGGCGAGGAGTTCCACAGACCGACCACACGCTGAGTAAAGAAATATTTTCGTTTGTCTGTTCTAACTCTCCCAACACTCAATTTTAGTGGATTTTCAAACATTGCTTAAAAAAGTTACTCATTTATTAGTTTGAAAAAGAAGATATGCAGTCTGTCCGTCCCCCGGGAAAACTGGGAAAATTCTTCTTTAAAAAAAATTCAGGTGGTTCTGATTTCTCCCCCCTCCCTCCTTCCCAAACCTTTGTTGCAGGGTTGTACCCTGGCACCAGATTTAGTTTGGTCATTCAGTAGTGTCCAGCTGTGTGACATCACCAGGCCCCCACATCTTGAACCTCAGATTAGGGAGGGGGGCTCCGAGCTCCAGCCAGCATCCCTAGCTTCCCACCCCCCACCAAGCAGGGAAATGCTGCATGTTGTCAGATGCAACTTTTGCCCTTAGGCTAGCTAGCTAGCTCCTCACCCTTTTTTGAGCCGGAAAGAGCCCAGGCTGCTTGAGACTGAGCACTGAATCCCCTGCGACCATTAGAAACCCTGCAAGGAAATGAAAGAAGAGTTGCATTACAGATCCCTGGAGACTTTGCAGAGCACTGCTGACTTGTGCGCATTTAGCAGATCAAAGGAGGAATACTGTGCTGTGCTGAGCACCAAAGCCTGAATGTCCTCAGCCAACCTACTGAGCTCTAAGCTGAGCGGTCCAGTCCACTAGCGATAACCAGTTGTAACATTCTCTAGCTGATCCTGTTGAGGGCTGGTTTGGGGGGACTGTGCCTCCCCCCCAGGCTTTAGCTGGCCCAAGAGTAGTCAGTCCTTCATGCACCAGCCTGCAATGCCACCCCTTGGCACAGAGCTTTCTTTTGCCAAGGCAAAGTTCTCTCCCACAAGGACTAGTAGCTTGAATTAAAACAAATGCAAAGCCACGACATGACAGATTTATGGGTTAGGGCTTTTGCGGAGCCGTTAGTGAAGCACGTGGGTTGCTCTGGTGACTTTCCTCGCCATTAATTGTGACAAAGCTGCTCTGGAGACTTCCATTCTTTATCACCATCCGTGCAAACATTCACAAAGGAATTTCTGTATATGAGTGTGCTAAATGGAATCATGGAAATTGTATCCAAGCCAGAAACTGTGGAGCGTTGCTGTGTTTTTCTAATTGTCTAATGCAACAGCTCTGCAATTGTGTGTGTGTGAGAGAGAGAGAGAAAGAGAGAGAGAGAGAGTGGGAAAATGTCTCAGCATTGACAACCCACTGTTTTTTCCAGTCATGTTTCTTTTAAAAGAAGAAAAGAGAAATTGGTCTCCAAAATCTCGTCGCTGGCAAGATGACTTGACAGCTGTGACCCAGCTTTAGCCGGGGTTAAGGGTCTCTGTACAATCTTTTCAGTCCAAAACGGCTGCTGTGGGCTTCAAAATGAATTCTGGGAAAGGACATAATAACAGTATACGATCTCGCTGGAACTGAAATGTGTTAAAACCGCATGGTGCCCTTGAATTTCAGGGCACGGGGAACAGATGATGGGGGGCATTGCTTACAGAATTAGAAAAACTGCCGTTTGATCACAGAGATGATGTGTAAAACCAGGTTTCGTACAGACAGGCTACGATGGGGGAGTCTCTGGACACTTCCTCCTACTTCTTTTTTGGAATCTTGGGTTGCTTTTGAGCCACCAAATGCTTGCACTGGTTTCTAGAAAAATCCCACTCCACCCCTGGGATGACTGGCTGCTTTACACGTAGCCACTTATCCTGATGTGAAACAGAGCCCCCTAATTAATTCAGTGCTCACCCCGTTTCCAATTAAACCTCTTGCCTTGTGCCGACTCACCCCAGACTGAAGGAGTTGCTACCTCGTGCTAACCGATGGGGTGAACGAAACCTTAGGCAGCTTGTTCTGTAACGAAATGAAGTGTTGTCAGGAGCGCATAATTAAGGAAGAGTTGGGGGCTGTTAATTCTCCATCGTGCTCCCAATCTCTGCTGAACCCCTTGATCACATAAGCAAAGCCAGGAGAGAAGTGAGGTAAGACGACGGTATTTAAAGGTGAAATCAGGATGAATCGAGAGCCCCCGATTAACCAGGGGCTCTTTTATTTGCTCTCACTTTCTACTCCGACCGTTTCCTCTTAAACGTGGGCACAAATTGGAGATGAGACCAGTTTAAGGGGGCTTATTATCTCAGAATGTGCAGAAGCTTTTATGTGTGAGAATGGTGTTCCACTGCTTGTTCGCAAGCTCCCAGATCAGTATTTCGAAAGTGCGACCGGGGCCTCTAGTTTCACAGGGACTAGGCACTTGTCCCTCGCAGTTCATTGTTTTCCATGAGCGCTTATTGCACGCCTCCCCTTTCTTCCTGCTTCTAAGTCCTGATGCTCAAGACTATCCTCTGGATATCAGGTGAGTTTCAGCAAGGCTTCAGCACTTCTGTAAGTCTGGTGTCCAGATATTGCTGCCTCTCTTGCCGTCCCTCCCTCATTTGTCTGCTGTGCAATTTGCTTTGATGTGAGCATGTCTGGAAAACCATCCCAGTTGGTGTGTATATGTGGTTGTTTTTTGTTGTGTTTTTTTTTTTTTAAACTGGTGAAAAGACCTGAAAAGTCAGAGCCACACAAGGTTTAGCCCATGCTCAAGAAATGGCAGTCTGCATTATGTGCCATCCCCTGCCCTTCCAGCCGTTATGGCTTGATTTCCATTTTAGCCTGGTTTTAAGCACTTCGCTTAATGCCAGGCTAAAATGGAAATCAAGCCACAATGAGCAAATTTTTGACTGGATTTGCCTAGTATGTCATGGGTGCCTTCTGTTTCTAAGTTTTGGGAACAAGTCTGGCAAAGGAGACCATTGATCTGATTTAGGATAATGAAGCATCCATCATTCATTTTCCAGTTAGTGTAAAATGGGGAGTGGGTGGGTCTTAAAACTTGCTCTGCCCACTAAGGAACAGGTTTCAGTCAGGGTCCGATCGACACCTCTCCTACAGAACTACCTCTGCTCCTGGCTAGAATTCTTAAGGCCCAGCAGGATCGGATGACCCTGATCTAATAGGGCCCTGACTAACCTTATTTGGTCATTGGCGCTGACCCGGCTTCTTGAGCTGTTTTAGACGGCCTGCTGGTCAACTAACCTGTTTTCTGATAGCTATCCACTTTCATCGTGCCCAGCTTCTCGGCCCAGTTTTTGCATAACCAGGCAGACAGTGAATATGGGGCACCCCTTCCCCTCTGCTATGTACACGACATGAGCTTTCCATATGAACTTGCAATTCATGTGCTTCCCCACCCCGTCTTTTGAAAAGTAATGTGATTGGGTGCACACCTTTTTCAAGAGGGGACGGGTGCCTCCCTCAGGTGAGTTCCATCACCTGTAGAACACATGTATGAGCTAGGTCCTATTTCACACCAGCCCCTCTAAATAGCCTTCCTGCCTGTCCAAGTTTTAAATAGTTTTAAATAGTTTTGAACGTTCCTGTAGGTTGTGGATTTTTAGAGACTGGAGCATGTCTGGTCAATGGGGATCCTTTAATTCCTGACTCTGTTGCCAGCATGCAAGCAAGGGACACATCATCCATCAGTCTGAATAGCTTGACTAATTTGGGAGTTTGATTGCAATTATCCCGATTGATCCTCAGAGGAGCTCAGCCAGTCATTCTTGACTAAACTGACATTCTCAGAGGCCCCCCACAAATTGAGTGACTCTTTTATCAGGGAGAAATCTCTGCTTTCTGTTAATGCAACAGATGAGTTAAGGCCAGCCATCCAGCTTCAACAGAAAACAGTCGGGTGAGGAGCCAAGTGTGAGTAAGGGCAGGCTGGGAACTGGTGGAGTGGGAGCTCATTTATTCATTTGAGCTTCTGCATCACCCATCCCAAATGCCGTTTTAAGGAGAAAAAGCACAGGAACGTAAGAACGCCGGAACAGCACTGCTGGATCAGGCCATTTGGCCAGCCAGATGCCATCAGAAACTCATAAACGTGGCACAAAAGCCACAGCCTTTCTCCAGGGGGTTGTCCCTTAGCATCTTAAATGACTTAGGGCCCAATCCTATCCAGCCCTGGTATAGCAGTGCTAACAGGGCATGCGCTGTATCCTGTTGTGGAGGGACAGATGCAAAGGCCTCCTCAAGATAAGGGAACTTTTTTTTCCCCGTACCTTGGGGTTGCATTGTGGCTGCGTGGGTACTGAAAAGTTGGAAAGGATCAGGCCCTTATTTGTCTCTGCCTATGGAGACTTCACTCAGCTGCTACTGTTACCCTGCACATGCCTGATCTTGTCTGATCTTGGAAGCTAAGCAGGGTCAGGCCTGGTTAGGACTTGGATGGGAGACCGCCTGGGAATACCGGGTGCTGTAGGCTTATACCATGATCTCGGAAGCTAAGCAGGGTCAGGCCTGGTTAGTACTTGGATGGGAGACCGCCTGGGAATACCAGACGGTGCTGTAGGCTTATACCATAGTCTTTCGAGACTGAAGGTTGCCAACCATCTCCCTATACTGAACACTATCTCCCGATCTCGTCTGATCTCGGGAAGCTAAGCAGGGTCAGGCCTGGTTAGTACTTGGATGAGAGACCGTCTGGGAATACCAGACGGTGCTGTAGGCTTATACCATAGTCTTTCGAGACAGAAGGTTGCCAACCACTCAGCTGCTGTGGCAAGTAGCCAACGCTAAGCTCCTCGACAGATCAGTGGCGTAGCTAGAGGGGGTGCAAAGCACTAGGTTTTGCAGGGTGCCTCACCTCCTCATCCCCTTTGGAGTGATTCTAGGTGGTGAGAGCAAAATGGAGGTGTATGCCTGACTCCGAGAGGAAGGCTGCTTTCTTGCTGCAGTGAGGCTTCCTGCAAAACTTAGTGCTCTGCACCCCCTCTAGCTAAGCCACTGCAGCAGATTACGCTCCTTTTTCAAAGCCACCTTGGCCAATGGTTTTTGCCACGTGGCAGCACGGAATCTCACAAGTTATATAGTCACGTTCAGTGTTGGAAATGCACCCCCACTCCGCTTTCTGTTGTGGCTTATGTGGGCTTCCCCACAGCCACTGCCCTTGCCATTTCTGCACCGCATCTATTGGAAGATGAAGCACTCTTATTTTTCCCGTGTCACTGTGTGTCATGTCTTTTATGTGTAGTTTGTGTGCATCTCTGTCAGTTCCACTTTGAACAATCCCTACTCTGGGGGTCTTCCAGGCTCCTGTCAAAACATCCTTCTTCCCCCCCCTTCCACTGTTGGGTGTGAGGTCTTGATGTGGGCTCAGCCGGACCTGAGGCAGGGATCCAGAGCCATTCTTGGGGAGGCTGCCTTGGTTCTTTCCGCTCCTCAGGCAACTCTAACTGAAGACTGATCCTCAAAGCCGTTTCGAGGAAGAAAAGTCACCAAGAGACTATTTTTCCCTCGGAGCCCACGCAGTAAAAATGCGACCTTTGTGGCAGTTCAGATTGTTGTTCAGTGATTGTTTTGCCACGTGTGTTTGGGGGTAGCCAGCTTGTGGGAGCACCTAGATTCACTCCCATTTGAACCATTCTTAGTCAAGAATGGCACCGATACCATTTGGTCTTTGTGCCCGATTCCCATAGCTGGTGTTGTGGGGGGCAGAGCAAATACCCTTCCCATTGCTGGGCTTGGAATCAAATTTATAGCTAAATCATAAGTTCAAATGAATGCCATGAACATCAGTAAAATTTATTTCAGAGGAAATGTGTTCCTGTGAAATAAATGGGAATGTTCCTGTGAAATAAACAAATCGTTTCTCTTTTGAACATATGGGACAACGCACCCTTTTGGCCCCAATATTTATTTCTGGTGCCGCCATTGCTGATTCTAAAGTGAGGATGCAGAAGGAACTAAGGTTGTCCGCCTGCCTCTTTCCCAAGGATGTTGCTCTGCTCTTTGGGTTGCCATGTGGGAAGCCTCCTGTCTTAAACTGACCCCCACTTTTTTTTTTAAAACTCTCGATGCAGTGAGAAGGCCCTGCAGTCGAATCATTTTGAACTGAGCATCAAGACGGAAGCCACGCAAGGCCTCATCCTTTGGAGTGGAAAAGGGCTGGTCCGCTCAGACTACATTGCCTTGGCTATCGTGGATGGCCACGTACAGATGACCTATGACCTTGGCTCTAAACCTGTGGTCCTGCGCTCCACAATCCCAGTCAACACGAACCAGTGGACCCCAATCAAGGCTTACAGGTGGGAAGCAGAACTGGAGGGGATTGTCTGATTCCTGTGCTTTTACTGTATCATTGTATTGTCCTCCTCAGGTCAGTCAGTATTACCTGTTAATACACAGGCCAACACACATTTTGCTTCCTTAAACGTTACACCAATTCCTGGGTATAGTTGGGGTGCTGATTCCAAAAATGGCATCCATTTTGCCCTATCACGTCTAGTTTTGGAGACACGGCGTAGCCTCTTTAGTGAATGGTTCCTGCAGCTTCCTCATGAGGAAGCCTACACCATGGCCTTCTCATGAGGAAGCTGCTTGAACCATTCACTAATGAGGCTGCACTATATCTCCAAAACTAGACGTGATAGGGCAAAATGGATGCCATTTTTGGAATCGGCACCCCAAATTCGTGTCAGACCACCATAAAGTTTGGGAAAAACTTTTCTGACCCTCCGTTTTGTAGGCCTGTGATATCAAAGTTCTAGATAACCACGTGGGCCTGGTAGGGAAAATACAAAAGGCATTATCTGGTAATGGACACAGTTGTGACTGTATTATTAATATAGTTGCTGATATAGCTATTAATAATATATGGTGTTAATATATATTAATATAGCACCATCTATATGAAGCTTTGCAAGGTTCTAAAGCTTAATTCATTGCCCCAAGAAGCTTACAAGAACCGTTGGGTTGCAGTAACTTTTCACGGTGGCATAGAAAAAGGAATTTTAACAGTGCCCTGGTGGTTCATGTGTTCCAACCCTTATTATCTCTTCCCGTTAAAGGCAGAAGAGCCCCAACAGGGATTATGTCCTTAGGCTATTTGCCTGCCATGCACACCAAATCAGTCTCAAGCTCCCAGTCCTCAAGCGTACAATCCCCTTCCTGTTCGCTGTCCTTGAGCGTGAGCTGATCCTGATGTTCAGAAAAGGCACATGGTGCTGTTCTCCTGGGCAAGCTGGTGGTTCAGGAAGAAGGGAGGTGCTTTATACTCAGATGCCCAAAATTCCCTGTACATGGAAAGCTAGCTTATGAGGGAGACCAAAACTTTTTTTTCTCAAATGTGCCAGCTTTGAATTGGCACAGAGGTTTTGCTGTAATGGAAAATTTGAATGCATTATCCTTCTCCTTCCACCGTGATCCTTCATGTTTGAATATGTTCTGCATCCCACCTCCCTTGTCTCTTTTACCATATGAAAATGTTTTTAACCCAAGTCAGCCCCTTGGTCTTTCTACTCACAGGTGAGCATGGTCTCTTTTGGAAAATGCATGCTCAGTGTCTCTTTTTCAGCTAGGCTGTACCTGTCATCACTCCACCGCCCCCCCACCAGCCTCTGCTTCATTTGCAATGTAGATGGGAAACTGGTCTGTGCTGGTTGCTCTGGTTAGCATATCCGATAAAGATAACTATGAATCTCTTATTAGGAATTCAACCCCCCCCTCCCTGCTTCGCTCCCATCCCCTGATCATTCTGATGATTCCACTCCCAGATTTCTATTCTCTTTGCAGTCTCTGACAATTATGTGTGTGTGTGTGTCGGGCTACACCTGAACAGGTGGTTTCATATTTGCAGGATTCAAGGTTTATATGCTAATAACCTACATTT
>NC_089829.1:6517155-6587155 GCF_035046505.1 Tiliqua scincoides
TGCTCAGCTTCCGAGATCATGGTATAAGCCTACAGCACCCGGTATTCCCAGGCGGTCTCCCATCCAAGTACTAACCAGGCCTGACCCTGCTTAGCTTCCGAGATCAGACGAGATCGGGCATGTGCAGGGTAACAGGTCAGAACAAATGGGGATTATGAAATAATATATGGGAATGGAGAAGAAGCCAGTTGGTTACAGCCACTCTCATAATTTCTCGGGTGTTGGCACGAATCCTGGCTTACCAGGGAAGCAGCATTGCCTGGGGAACTGGCCCAGTCTCAGATGTGAGACCTCATTTGGGGGGGGGGTGTCCTCAGAATATACGCTCAGATGTGAGACCTCATGGGGGGATGTCCTCAGTGTGCACCCCATCCCTGAAGCCACCACCCACGAGGCCTTCACAGTTTTGGACCAAAAATATTTGCAGAACTGCCCATTGCTTCTGTCCTCAAAGTCCCCAGTTCTGAATTCAGTTGTCATCAGCGGTCCAGCCGGCTGGGATGTAGGATCAAGCCCCTTTGGTCTTGCTATGTCCAGCTTGTGGGGCGCGCTTGCACAGCAGGGCCTTTCAGCTCCCTTTTTCTCAGCTGTGAAACATGTCTCTCTCGCTGTGCTTCAACCTGAATTTCTGCCCCTGTGATGATTTCAACTGCCTTTAGTTCTTGGCTCTTTCAGAGTTGGTTTATTTACTGGCTTTGAACTGCATATTTTTGAAATTAGGCCGCCGCTAGTCACTTTGGATGGTTGGGCCATCAATGAGGAAGACTGAGACTGCCTCAGGCAATGGATCTGGTGGACACTGCTATGCTCTAGTGACTTCCTCAACCACTCCACTCCCTTAATTGATTCAACCGATGAATTGAATTCATTCAGAGTTCAGACCTGGGACCTTCCACTAGAGAGACTGAGTAATGCCCCCTCCCCTTTAAAAAGAACACCCAAAGTTGTTTTACTGGGAGTCGGGCCATTGGCCCATCCATTTGGCCCACTTTTCTCTCCTAGCTGGTGGCCCCTTTTCAAAGTATTGCTTTCTATTCCAGTTGGGATGAAATCTGAACCCTTCTACATGCATGCAAAAAAAGGTGCTCTGTGATGGAGAAAAGCCCCTCAGCTCATACCAGCATATAACTTCAGTTTAGTGGATCGTCTCCTTGGTCTCTCAGGTCTTCCCCGTCCTGACCTGAAGGCGATGCCAGGGATCAATTGAACCTGGAGCCTTCTGCGTTCAAAATAGGCCCTTGACTGCTGAGTGAGGATTCTTCTTGTGTGAGCCCGATCCTGTGCATGTCTACTCACAAATACGTCCTGTTGAGTTCAGTGGGACCTACTCCCAGATAAGCGTGTATATGATTGAAAGTTAATTGGTTAACCGTTCCGTTCTATCTGAAAGCATGAAGGGACCTTAGCAGGAGTTAGGAGAGGACCAACGTTTTTGACCTTAGATGGAGTGTTGAGTTGGCAGAACGTTTGACCTTAGATAGATACCGCTGCACGAACGGCCCCTCCTGACTGAGGAGTTAAGTCAGATAGAGGTTAAAAGAGAAGATGTTTCAGACCTCATTGATAAATTAAAGATCAATAAGTCACCGGGCCCTGATGGCATCCACCCAAGAGTTATTAAGGAATTGAAGAATGAAGTTGCAGATCTCTTGACTAAGATATGCAACTTGTCCCTCAAAACGGCCATGGTGCCAGAAGATTGGAGGATAGCAAATGTCACGCCTATTTTTAAAAAGGGAAAGAGGGGGGACCTGGGAAACTATAGGCCGGTCAGCCTAACATCCATACCGGGTAAGATGGTGGAATGCCTCATCAAAGATAGGATCTCAAAACACATAGATGAACAGGCCTTGCTGAGGGAGAGTCAGCATGGCTTCTGTAAGGGTAAGTCTTGCCTCACGAACCTTATAGAATTCTTTGAAAAGGTCAATAGGCATGTGGATTTGGGAGAACCCGTAGACATTATATATCTGGACTTTCAGAAGGCGTTTGACACGGTCCCTCACCAAAGGCTACTGAAAAAACTCCACAGTCAGGGAATTAGAGGACAGGTCCTCTCCTGGATTGAGAACTGGTTGGAGGCCAGGAAGCAGAGAGTGGGTGTCAATGGGCAATTTTCACAATGGAGAGAGGTGAAAAGCAGTGTGCCCCAAGGATCTGTCCTGGGACCGGTGCTTTTCAACCTCTTCATAAATGACCTGGAGACAGGGTTGAGCAGTGAAGTGGCTAAGTTTGCAGACGACACCAAACTTTTCCGAGGGGTGAAGACCAGAAGTGATTGTGAGGAGCTCCAGAAGGATCTCTCCAGACTGGCAGAATGGGCAGCAAAATGGCAGATGTGCTTCAATGTCAGTAAGTGTAAAGTCATGCACACTGGGGCAAAAAATTAAAACTTTAGATATAGGCTGATGGGTTCTGAGCTGTCTGTGACAGATCAGGAGAGAGATCTTGGGGTGGTGGTGGACAGGTCGATGA
This sequence comes from Tiliqua scincoides, assembly GCF_035046505.1. Classification (NCBI taxonomy): domain Eukaryota; kingdom Metazoa; phylum Chordata; class Lepidosauria; order Squamata; family Scincidae; genus Tiliqua; species Tiliqua scincoides. The sequence goes on from NC_089829.1 coordinate 6,519,631, forward strand.
AAGTGTCAACCCAATGTGCGGCGGCAGTGAAGAAGGCCAATTCTATGCTTGGGATCATTAGGAAGGGTATTGAGAACAAAACGGCTAGTATTATAATGCCGTTGTACAAATCTATGGTAAGGCCACACCTGGAGTATTGTGTCCAGTTCTGGTCGCCGCATCTCAAAAAAGACATAGTAGAAATGGAAAAGGTGCAAAAGAGAGCGACTAAGATGATTACGGGGCTGGGGCACCTTCCTTATGAGGAAAGGCTACGGCGTTTGGGCCTCTTCAGCCTAGAAAAGAGACGCCTGAGGGGGGACATGATTGAGACATACAAAATTATGCAGGGGATGGACAGAGTGGATAGGGAGATGCTCTTGACACTCTCACATAATACCAGAACCAGGGGACATCCACTAAAATTGAGTGTTGGGTGGGTTAGGACAGACAAAAGAAAATATTTCTTTACTCAGCGTGTGGTCGGTCTGCGGAACTCCTTGCCACAGGATGTGGTGCTGGCGTCTAGCCTAGATGCCTTTAAAAGGGGATTGGACAAGTTTCTGGAGGAAAAATCCATTACGGGGTACAAGCCATGATGTGTATGCGCAACCTCCTGATTTTAGAAATGGGTTATGTCAGAATGCCAGATGCAAGGGAGGGCACCAGGATGAGGTCTCTTGTTATCTGGTGTGCTCCCTGGGCATTTGGTGGGCCGCTGTGAGATACAGGAAGCTGGACTAGATGGGCCTATGGCCTGATCCAGTGGGGCTGTTCTTATGTTCTTATGTTCTTATAGCTACCGTAATATTGGGCATGCTGATCTCTCTCTGATCCTCTTGTGTTTCCAGACAATTCCTGGTCTTGGATCCCCAAGTTCTGTAACTTCAAGGATTTCAGGAAGCGCCACCACAGGCAGTACGACGAGACCACCGGGAACATGGTCCATATCAAACAGAAGCTGTATCATAATGGGCATCCAAGCCCCAGACACCTCTGAACTCTCCCAGGACTGATAAGAGGTGGTCGGACCGGCCGTGACTGTCCGTCGAGGGAGACGCCCGTGCGGCCACCCCTCCATGGGTGCCGGCTAAGGACTTCCTTTTAGTGACCCAACCGGTGTGTCTTTGCGGCACACAGAGAATGCACAAACCAATCCTGTCCCGGATGCCCAGTGGCGCCCGAGACATTGCACTGTGGTTGCCATTTTAATGGTGGACTTGTGTATATATGTAAACAAACAAACAAGAACAAAAAAGAAAAATCAAACGGAAAGAGGGATGTGAATTGTACTTCCAGCCCATTGCTTCTTCGACGGTCTCTTGAACCGTCACTTTTAGCCTTTTCTGTTTGTTTGTTTGGAAATCTGTTGTTGTTCCCCATTCATCTTAGGTGAGTTCGGCCTGAGGGTGCCCTGTTGACCGATTTCTGATTTGTCTCCACCTCCCCTGACCTCGCCTCCTTTCCTATGCTAGGGTGTCTCTTTTCCACGCTGGTTTGGTTTTCGAGATTCGTCCTGTCCGGTAGCGATGGCCCATCTGTGTGTGCGCGTGTGTGACCCCCACTTTGGTTGTTTTGGAATCTCTTCCATGTGGTTCGGGTTCCCCCCCCCGCCCCTTGTTTCATCAATGAATGGGCTCTGTAGTTTGACTCGCTGGAATTGCCATTTCCGACTCGCCACGTAGAACTTTGAACAGTTGTCCCGTCTGCCGAATGTCAGGCCAATAATTGCTTGGACCTCACATTGGTGTTAACTCCATTTGGCTTTGGTGAAATTGTCTTCAATGACATGTCTTTGATGACATGAATGCTCTGGAGTCTGTGTCCACCGCCCCCTTTCCTGCCTTGAAAAATAATATCCCTTGATCTATGTTGCATTGCTAAGGGGTTAGTTGCAGAATATAGATAACTTGAAGGCATCTATTAATAACACATGCCCCATTTTGTAGGATTTTATGGCAAATGGTGAAACCACCAAGGAGTTGGCTGGTCTTCTGCATGTTTCAGCACATCCCACTTTTTCGGGGTTGACCGATGGTTTCTCCTGGGGTCACGGTGTGGCATGTTCTTGGTCTTCCCTATGCATGTCAAAATCAAGGACTGACACAGGCTGGGTTGGGCTAGATCAGGGGTGTCAAACTTGTTTCATGCCAAGGGCCAAACAGCATTTGTGGTGCCTGCTGAGGGCCAGAACTGATGTCATTAGGCAGAAAGTGATGTCATTATTCAAGATATGGGAGAGCCAATTTTCATGTGGGCTGCCCTTGCAGCAGTGACACCTCAGCACTGCTCAGCCACTGAGAGCCTGAGGACTGGATAAAAAGCTTCTGCGGGCCACATCCCGCCCTCTGGGCCTTATGTTTAACACCCCTGGGCTAGATGCTGGGGTGTCGACAGCCTGGAATTGTTGTCACATACACAAGACCAGATACCTCGATCCCAACTCCACAGTGGCTTTGCGATGTTACGAATCCATAGTGTGGATCAACCCTGATGTTGTCGTAACGGGAGGGGGGCATTTTCTTCCCCTGCCCTGACACTGTCGCACATATACAGGGTGAACCAAAAGTAGGTGGGCAGTAAATAAATACAATATAACACAAACGCCATAGTTATAATGAGCACCATTGTTATAGTATAACCCGAACACAAACCCTATTCCACCTACTGTCGGTTCACCCTGTATATTAACTCCGTCGTTCACAAAAAATGAATTGTTTTTAAACCGATGATTCGGAATGCACGTGTTACAGCCCTGGTTGATGAGAGATGTGGCCAGTGAGATGGAGAGTCGCAGTACCCTGGCTCAGAAAGAGGGTTTCTAACTCTTCGTGCAAAATGGGACTTCTGTGGCTTCAAGAGCAAAGTTGCAGAGAGTTAAAGGAAGGAGCTGATTTTTCCACTGCTGCTGTTAGGGAATGGGAGAAGCTGCACTGGGTGAATTTCTGCCTGCGAGGCAGCTATTAAAGGCACAAACATTTCCCCTTCAAATTGAGAGTGGGCAAAGCCATTGGTTGTTTCCCCCCCCCCCTTTGAAATACCAGGCATTTCCCAGCACTTATATATTTGTTGGTACTTTTCCTTAAAATTATCTCCTGCCTCTTTTATATGAACTCCTGGGGGCTTCCGCTTTACGCTACAAGCAAATAAGCCAACAGAATTGCATGCATGCACTCGTGGGAATGAAGGCACACAGGCTAACAAGGAACAACTTGGACAAAGCAATATTGGAGAAGGGGGCTTGTGCTGCTGATGAAGGGTGCCCCCCCCAATCCAACACAGGGTTGTGTGTGCACCTATGACCTAGATTCAAAGAAGCTTAGGCTGCTTGGAAGGGGTTAAAGCAGCTGTCAGTGGGCAGAGCTAAGGTGGTTTTTGAGCATTTAGGGGGTGGAGCCCGTGAGGTTTTGATTTGTCAAAGGGGTGGGGCCAGGATGGGCTTGGAGCAATGGGGGGGTGGAGCCTGTCTGACAGTGTGTCAGGTCAGGTTGTTGGAAGACCCGGATGAGTTGCACAAGATGTCTTTATAAAGATATCCCATGCATTTTGCACACGTTGCAAATTTTGCAACAACAAGAAGTGGCTTTTATTGCCGAGGAATGAATTGTTCTTTACTGATTCTCGAGGGACGGAGAGTGGGGAATTGGACTGTGGGGTCAACTGGAGGGGGGAGCAGTAATGTCTGTCACCGCCAAAGCTCAAAAATATTCTTCAAGAAACTGTCTGGCACTGAACGCAGGCTAAGGACACCAAATGCGCTCTTGGGTGACCCATTTCTGCCCAGCCCCCAGGTGTACACATTTGGTCCCTGTTGCATAAATGCGACATTGGGCAGAAATGCCTTAACATCCTTAGTGCAATTCTGTGTAGGAGGGAGGCCTCGAGTCACCTTTGGCCTGAGGTGCGCTACCTCTGAAGCAAGGTCCAGTTGGCTCCATGTGGTTTCTGAGCAAATCTGCAGGTCAGCTGAGTGCCAGTTTCCAAATCCCATATCGCTTTCCAAGCTCCAAGGAGACACCGTGGTCTGTTGGTAGCCATCTCTAAAACGTAGCCAAAACACTATTATTTAGCTGATTTTTGTGGTTGAAAAGACCCCCCCCCAAAAGACCCTCCCTCTCGTTCTGTTTCCCAAAAAGGTGAAAACAAACAAAAAAATTGGACAGACCCTCCTGCTGAAAAGATTGACTCTGTCTGTGATGACTCTTGATTGTTTGATTGCCATGCTTGTGTGATTAAAAGGAGAGCGAATGAAACAACCCAAAAAAAAGAAGAGCCCACAACCACAGGAAATTCGCCAAGATGAACCCCACAAAAATCGATGGTTTGTTTGATTTGCTTCCTCTGTGCAAAAGTTGCGCCCATGTGTTAATTTGTGTGCGGCAGGGTGGGAGGGATGGGGACGATTCGAAGGAACCGCCTGCCACCTTCATGTCTGTCTCTCTCTGTTCTCCATCTTGCTTATTTATAGATATAGATCTTACCTCTATATATACAGTACATATATATTTTCACAGCCGCTTTTCAAATGCCTTTTAATTTCTCACCACTGTGTTTTGTGTGCTTTCTCCATTCAAAGGTTTTTGCATGGCTGGGGGAAGTCCTTGCACCGCTGGGGGAAGTCCTTGCACCATGAACGGTGGCTGGCTTACACTGGAACAAGAGCACATGTGGACACGTGGGGGGAGGGAGGGACATGTCCTTGGCTGCTTTTCTGCTCTTTGCAATGGTTCAGCCTTTACAATTTGTGGCCATGGGATATTAGGGAATGTTTGGTGTCCAGGCAATCCCAATCTTTGCAGGGAGGTATGCAGGGGGGCTACCTCCCCTACCAGTATCTCCACTCAACTTCCTCCCATCTCTCTGAAGGTTCTGGGAAAGCATTAAGAAGGGTTGGCCTAGTAGGTATGTACATATGTAGACTTCCAAAAAGCTTTTTGCCAACATTCTACGGTAAAGGCTACCACCTTGTGTGATACAAGGAGGGCGTCCTCCTAGTGATGGGTAAAAGAGAATGCAGCAAGGGTTGCAATTGGGGTTACCAGCCCTCAATGTCCCCCTCTCTCCATCACCAGGCCAGACATCTCATGGGTTTGGCTACATCTAAAATGATACATTTCAACTGAATAAATGGGCACTTTTCACAGCGGAGGAGAGTAAGAAGTGGCCCCTAAAAAAAAAAAAATCTGTAGTGAGAGCAGCTGAGACAAAGCAGCTGCTGGTGGTGCTGGGAGAACCAAGGGATGCATAAAAAGCTTCCATGGTCTGCATCTGGTCCCCCAGGACACCCCTAGTGTAGAGCAGGGGTGTCCAAAGTTTTTGGCAGGAGGGCCACATCAGCTCTCTGACACTGTGTCAGGGGCCGGGGGGGGGGGAAAGAATTCATTTACGGTTAAAATTTGAATAAATTTGCATAAATGAATAGATTAAAGATGAACTTATATGAATGAATGAAGGTCTTGCAGTAGCTCAAGGCCTATAAAAGGCCTTGCACAAAGCAAGGCCTGCCTTTCCTTTGCTGCCACTAACGCATCACAGATGTGAAACAGCAAGCAGTGGAGGGAGCCCTCATCCCACAGCTCACGCGAGAGGTCAAACAGTCGCCCTCATGCTGAGAGCAGCTGTGTTGGGCCAGTGCGGGCTCCAATAAATCTCTGGAGGGCCAGAGGCTCATTGGGGACTGGGGGGCTCCCTGAGGGCCACATTGAGAGGCCTCAAGGGCCGCATGTGGCCCCAGGGCGGGGGTTTGGGTAGCCCTGGTGTAGAGGATGTCTGGAAGTCGCTATTTACTGCTAAGTAGACCCTCCTTAGTCAGTCTACCTCTGAATACCAGCTTCTGGGAATCAAAAATGAGGGTGGGGTGGGCAGGCAGACAATTCTTTCACCTGTGACATGTTGGGCTTATAAGGAGCATCTACCTGTCCGCTGAAATAGGATCCTGGACTAGGTGAAGATGGGGTTGGATCCTGGCAAGATGGTTGCAAAAGATTTGAAGAACTCCTGGTGGGAGGTGGCCAGCAGCAGCTATCAAGTGTGCAAGATGAGGATGCAAGCAATGAAGCTCCCTGGGCCAGGGTAGTCTACCATATGCTGGGAACAGAGCCAAGATGCAGTCTGGTTCATGCACGTTCAAGCAACTTCTTGGCCTTTAAAACACCACAAGCTTTTTAGTCTGTAGCAGGGCTGTGGATAAACTTGGCTACAGCTCTGGAAGGTATTTCTCCCAGGTAGGTCTTCCTAAGTTGCACAAAACCAAAGCAGGGTACCCTGGGTAACTCCCCTCCCTCTTCTGGCGCGTGGTTTTGAAGCCCACCTTTTGGCAGCAAAGCTCTTCCGTGCCACCTCAAGTATTTATGCACTCATTTGCCATTTGCTCTCTGCCCCAAGGGGCTTACAGTCTAGATAGACCAAGATTTAAATTGCCCCAGAATCCATTTTAATTGCTTTAATTGCCCAAAATTCTACTAGGCTATCCTGTTTGTGCTCCAACCTCTGCTCCTTAGGGGATTTTTTTTCCAGAGTTTGGGGCTTGGGGGAGAAAGAAGAGATCCAAGCAAAATAAAAAAAGCCACTTCTGAGGCAAGGCCGTAGGTGAGATAGAGGAGGAGGCAGGCGATTGGTAAATCTGCCCAGAATTCTCAGCAGAGGCCTGTGTAGGAAGCTCTTGTGTTCATTCACAAGGTTCGGAGGATGTTTGCAGCATGGTGCTGATGGAGGGGGAGGGTGTGACTTTTTTTCTAGCTGCAGGACAGGCTCTGTTTTTAGATCCTGCCACTTTTGAGCAGTGGGTTGATGAAAATCGACAGCTTTGGCAGCAGAGAGGGCGATGGAAAGGTGCAAGGCATGCGCAGAGGGTACAGAAGCACAAAAGCAGCCTTGGGATGGGAACAGATGCTCAAGTTGACACAAAGCTGCTCTGGATGTCAAGATCCTCTTTAGGGTACAATGCAGATTAAAGCAGCTCCCCTTTAGGGTACACTGCCTTTTCTCTCCCTAAAAGCCCAGGTCAGGGTGTGCGTGTTTACCCTGTGTTTTCACCTGAACCAGGGAAGGGAAGGTGGTGAGTGCAGAACCTTGCTACTAGGGCCACTTTCAAAGTGGTGTCCTCTCATATATAGCAGGGGGAAGCTGGAAAGTCACCATGCTGGGGTGAAGAGGGACACTTGCTCTCCCCCCACTAAGCAAGGACCAACACACTTTCAAAGTTGCCTCTTGGCCCAGTTGGCAGGGGGTGGCCCAGTTAGCAAGTCTCTCCCTTTGCTTCCTTCTCCCCTTACTTGGTTCAGGTGAGAAAACAGTGAGAACTAGCCTTATTAGAAAACCAAGCAACATATCCCCTTCCAGGTGCAGGAAATATTTTGTACACAGGCTACAAAACTGGAAGAACCACAGCAACATGCCAAAAAGTAGGGCAGCGATCATGAAAGTAGTAAAATAATCACACAGCTGTGGCAAAAACACAGGGGCTGAGTCACTCTGAAGCTTTTTGGATTTGGTTCTGCTGTAATGTTAATTCTAGGTCCCCTTGAGGTCATCTAGTCCAACCCCTTGCTCAGGGCAGGCAGCTGCTACCACATACCTGATGGGTGGCCATCTAGCCTCTAACTGGGGGGAAAAAACAAAACTCCACTGGGGGAAGAGCCCACAGCAGCACAAGGGATGCTTCCATTTAGTTCTGGGTTCAGACCTAGGGTGAAGGTGACTTGATCCATGGTTGGAAGGATCATAATCCAGGCATGGTTTCCTCTTCCTTCCAGTTTTAATACCACCTCCCACTAACTTACAAAAGTTAGATGAATGGATTTGGTTTCCCAGTTCTCTGGAAGGGAGGGTCCCAGGAAAAAGAATTGCTACATAGTATGAGTTACCACAATAGCAGCTTGTTGCTGGATGAAGACAAATCCGCCCTGGGTTGTGAATTACAAGACAGCAGCCTATTGCAACTGTATTTCCTGCCAGCTGCAAGGTGGGGAAATGAGCTTATCCGTCACTGACCGTCACAACCAATACCAAGTCAGTGAATCTCTCGCACACAAAGCATCCCAGCCTGGAGACAGGCTAATTGCTTCTCTCTCACCCCCTTGGCCTGGCCATCAATCACCGTCTCTTATTTTGCTGGGCCTGACACAGGAGAAAAAGATCCATCACAGAGGGTGGGGAAGGGCAATCTGTTGCTACACCCCATGGCAGGAAGCGATGATTTTCAACCTTTTTCATCTCAGGGCACACTGACAAGGCACTAAAATGGTCAAGGCACACCACCAGGTTTTTGACAATTGACAAGGCACACCATGCTACCAGTGGGGGCTCACATCTCCCATTGGCCCTATTAATAAATGACCTTGCCCCCCCAATTCCTGTGGACCACCTGAGGATCACTCGCTGCACACCAGTGTGCCACGGCACAGTGGTTGAAAATGGCTGAATTAGAAGTTTTGTTGTTTTTTTTGGCAGTGTTCAATACTTGTGAGCTGCCTCGAGTTCTTCAAAAGAGGCAGGATATGATCTGTTTTAAGTAAATGAAACGGGCCCATGCTGCAGATGGGGAAGACTGAGGCCAAGCAGGAGGGACTTCCCTCCATCAACTGAGAGAAGGGATTGGAACCAGGGAAATTCTGATTTGCAGCTCAGTTTCTTAACCATTATTCGGCAGCAGCTCTTACATATGTATTCATAAATACTGGGAATCAGTATAGTGGTTTAGAGCAGGGGTGTCCAAACTTTTTAGTAGGAGGGCCACATCATCACTCTGACAGTGTGTTGGGGGCCCAGGAAACAAAGAATTTATATTTCAAATTTGAATAAATTTGCATACACGAATATATTAGAGATGGAACTTATATGAATGAATGAAGGTCTTGCAATAGCTCATGGCCTTGCACAAAGCAAGGCCAGCCTTTCCTTTGCTCCCTATCACAGATGTGAAACAGCAAGCAGTGGAGGGAGCCCTCGTCCCACAATCTCTGGAGGGCCAGAGGCTCATTGGAGACTGGGGGCTCCCTGAAAGCCAGATTGCGAGTCCTCAAGGGCCACAAGTGGCCCCAGGGTCCAGGTTTAGAGTATCAGATGGGGGGAGAAATTCAAATCCCTTCTCGGCTATGAAATTGCGTGACCTTAGCTCACAGTCACACTCTCAGCCAAACCTACCTTGCAGGGAGGACAGAATTACATACATCACCCTAAGCTCCTTCAAAGTAGAGTAGGATTAATATGTATTCTATATTGCTTGGGGAGAGGCAGTATAGCAGGGGTGTCAAACTTACCTCATCACGGGGGCCGCATTCAGTTGATGGCAACTGCTGAGGGCCGGTGATCCAAGGTCTGGAGTTCCAGGACCGCCCCCTGAACGAAACCGGAGTCCAGTCACATTTGGAGGGGGTAGCCCTGAAACTTCACAGGTCACCTGAAGGGGTTCTACAGGCTGCAAGTTTGACACCACTACAGTATAGAAATCTCCCAAACAAATATTATTTATATCTTACTAAGCTTCCTGAAAAACCAATAGGAGTCAACCAGTCTAACCATTGATTCATCCACATAAAAGAGAAACTTGAACGGAAATGCTCAGTTTTTCCAGACTCCGTTGGTATATTAATCCTTTTGCCAATCTATGCCAAGGGCTCTGGATGAGCTACAAACATTTAACCTCCTGTTGCCGATGGCCCTGTTCACCTGAACAGCATCAATGTTCTTTCTGCCCAGCCAACAATAAGCAAGCGTTTTCCATCTGAAGGAAACCTTTGTATCAGGAAACATATCCCCCCGTTTTTTGGAGAGTAATGGTGACAACTATTCCCAGTAACCAGCAATCTATAATTCTTCTGCAGGGGAAGAAGAGAGAGAGGTCTGTACACCTTTGACCCCAGCTCTCCATACCTACCTCTCCATGGTCAGAAAAGACCATCCAAGTCTCAACGACAAAATGTACAGAGAATACAATGAATGTGGAAGAGACACCCTTATCACCATGGGCAGTTGTACAACTCCCTGCCCCTATATTTTGCATGAACAACAGTACCTGAGCCGAGCTATTCCATCTGCTCTGAGCGTGGGAGGATGGAGGCCAGAATGTGCGGCCAGATCAAGAAAGAAACACCTGAATGTTGTGGTTCCTTGAAAGATAGAAACCTTCTTTCAAATTGTAAAAATCCCTACGGGGATTTAAAAAATTGCCTGCCTATGTAAACTGCCTTGAATAAAGTCTAAGGAGAAATCTGAGAACCAAGAAAGGCGGTATAGAAATACCTGTATTATTATTATTGTATTACCTGCAGATGGATACTGCCTCCTAAGGGATGGGCTAAGACAGGGGTGGCCAAACCCCGGCCCTGGGGTCACTTGTGGCCCTCGAGGACTCCCAATGCGGCCCTCAGGGAGCCCCCAATCTCCAATCAGCCTCTGGCCCTCTGGAGATTTGCTGGAGCCCATGCTGGCCCGACGCAACTGCTCTCAGCGTGAGGGCCACTGTTTGACCTCCTGCATGAGCTATGGGATGAGGGCTCCCTCCACTGCTTGCTGTTTCACATCTGCAGTAGTGGCAGCAAAGGAAAGGCCAGCCTTGCTTTGTGCAAGGCCTTTTAGAGGCCTTCAGCTATTGCAAGAGCTTCATTCATTCATATAAGTTCATCTTTAATATATACATTTATGTAAACTTATGTAAATTTATTCAAATTTAAAATGTGAATTAATTCTTTTTTCCCTGGCCCCCAACATAGTGTCAGAGAGCTGATGTGACCCTCCTGGCAAAAACTCTGGACACCCCTGGGCTAAGAGAACACCACACAAGGAGAACCAGAACTGACACCCCCAAGAAACTCAGGTGCGAACAAGAAGCCGGGTGGTTGCCATTTGGCAAGGAAATGCACTTTTAATGTATTGGTTTTGGCCTGGGCCAGTACACACAAGCACAGTTATTCCAGGCCCCACCCTGAGGTATAAAAAAATCAGAAGACCCAGGGCCCAATGCACCGAACCTTGCCACAATGCCCCCAGCATTTCTCCAACATGATTCCAGCAAGATAAAAATTTTCCCATCATTCTTTGCTTCAGGTCCAACAGTTCGGCGTGTTTTTCTGCGTTCCTTCTCCTCTTCCCCCTCCACGAGGTTCTTCATACACCCTTCCCCAGAGCGAGGGGCAATGGCTGGCTCTTCCCCGGCTCCACCCCCTCGGCTTTCAGCCACTCCATCTTTTGCTTATGCTGTTGGATGCCGTCGGCCACCCGGGCGTCGATCATGGCCTCGGTGAGCACTCCGTCCTCGGATGCGTAGGCTGCAGCCTGCAGGGCAGAGAGAGAGAATCAAACGTCATTTGACGGTTCTGAACACACACAAGACCACAGAAAAACAACAAAATTGTTTTTCTCCAGGTGCTTCAATTCATGGGTATGTAGTTAAATTGGGCAGCAATTCTTGTTTTTAAAAAAATTATTTTTAGCACAGAATTACGGGTGGCAAACAAAATCCTCAAAAGGAGGCATTTCTCCTTTGTGCACACACAGGGGGAACATGCCTCTTAAGTCACAAAGACTCTCTCTGGGGAGTGCAGAAGTACGATGCACCTCCCGTTATAAAAGGATAATCAATGAAAATGGGTGCAATCAGCTGACATTTCTTCCAGTCAAAAAGGAACACAGTTTTGGCTGAATTGTCCAATGTGATGGAAATTTCTTAGCCCCCAAAAGGCATTCTGTGAAGAGCTGTGGCTGAAGGCCAACCTCGTCTGGTATCTTGATTCCCCGCACAGGCCAACCAGCTTTTTCGGAGAAGTCAGTAAGCAGGGGAAGAAGGAACAGCTCTTCCTCGCAGCTTGCCTCTGGTTGTGGAACTGGTCCTCAGAGGGAGACTGCCTTTTTACACAGAGCCTTCCTGGCTAGTAGCTATGGACAGAAGACCTGTGCTCCAGAAGAATCTGTCCAACTCTTTTTGAAGCCATCTAGTGGCCATCACCGCACCTTGGGGAAGCCAACCCTGTCCACTAAAACTACGTCCTGTACAAAAGAATGTCTCTTTGCTTCCTGTCAAATCAGCTTCGTCAAATGTTGCAGAGTCCTAGTTTCAGCTGAAACCAGCAGGAATTGGATCCATTTTGGAAGGCAGTCTTCTGCTTTGGTTCGAGGCAGCGCTGCCTCTTCGCCAGATCACCCCCAGCCCCCGTGATACAAAGTCTGCATCTCACCAAGGCAACTTCACGTGCTTGGAATTTCACGGACTGATGCTCGCCCAAGCTGCCCACGCACGCTCTCCCTCGCAAGATGGGAGCCTGGCATCAGGAAGAGCCAGCGTTTTGGTGCTGCAAACAGAGCGCTTCCTTTTCGATGTGGTTTGGGGAGGGCAACCAAGGAGCAGGCTTCGTCCTCCTGGCCAAGGCTGCCTGCAAATTTGGCATTTATTTTTTCAATCGCAAATGCCCTGGCTGGAGCCGCACAGTTCACACTCGGCTGGTTCTCTCAATGACTTTCTAAAAATAGAGCTGCCCGGGGCCCCAGCTGTCAGGAAAAGCGAGCAGGAGAGAGCGCGGCCATCCCTTCCAGGCAAAACTGCGCTTTTGCCTTCATTGGGATGCAGACAGGACTTCGACACATTTTCTCTCTGAAAACCAACAAGCAGGCTCTGGTCTGCTTATGCTGAAGCTCTGTGCTGCTGATCGTAAGACAGGGAGATCTAGACCTGAAACTCAAAAACCACTATAGCAACGGGGTACCTGTAGGAGCAAGATACAAGTACAGTCTTATCAACATACTAATGATCTCCAAATTCGTCTGCTGCCCTTTTCCCTGGCCAGCTGAGATTATCGGTTTTAACAAACCCATTCCCTTGCAAATAAAAATCAATCATTTAGGGCTGTGTGTTATATATACTTAGTGTAGTAATTATAAAAAAATCACCCCAAATCCAGGAAAGCTGAATGCTGCAACCTGTATACCCTTATGCAAATACAACATGACATTTTTTCCATTCTTTTTTGGCACAGGTGCTCTGCAAATCTCACTACTTCAGATTATTAAAAGCCTAGTTTCATTTGCTCTGTGGCAGGAGGCAAGAAGTGATGGCAGGAGGCAAGCAACAGAATTCCTGCCTCCCCCAAAATTGCTGAAAACTGAACTCTTCCACCTGCTTGACTTCTGAGTGTCACCAGGCAATGCTTGTAAATATTCAATTATTATTATTATTATTATTATTAACAGTATTTATATACTGCTTTTCAACTAAAAGTTCACAAAGCAGTTTACAGAGAAAAAAATTAAATAAATAATGGCTCCCTGTCCCAAAAGGGCTCACAATCTAAAAAGATGCAAAAGAACACCAGCAGACAGCCACTAGAAAAGACACTGCTGGGGTGAGGTGGGCAATATTCAATTGCCTCAATAAGGACTAGAAACTTAGTTTGGGGGGGCTTGTTTTTTAAATTAAAAACAAAAACAACAGGATTTCCAGGAAGTTGAATTTTATTTAGCTCACTTAATTACTACCCTTCCTTCAAAAACTACAGGGTAGACTACAACCCTGCGAGAGAGGAAGAGGCACAGGGAAAGAGAGATCTTCATGCTGTCAGAATTTGAATCCTGATCTCCCCATTCTTGGTCTGACAGAGGAAGTTCTCCACCACAGTGGCTGAATTTTGCGGCCAATACTATATTCTGAGGTCTGAAGAGATCTGGCTTTTTGAAAAGCATCCAAGGTCTTGACCCTATGAAATGGTGGGATGTCTAAGCCCTTTTGAGATCAAAGGGTTTAGCCTACTCCTCAATCACACAACTCTCCCCCAGTCTGTCTAACCTCATAGGGTTGTTGGGAGGATAAAGGTATGGGGGAGAGAATGCTTTTCTTAAGTTCTTTGGCGAAAGGGCAGCATACAAGTGTAATTACAAACATACACTTCTGCTCCTTGGGATTCTTGCATGGGTTGCATGTTTTTAAAAAAACGGTTACGTTTCTAGCCCTCATGGAGGAAAGTGAAAGCTTGAAGTAACATCTGATGAACGTCAAAAGTGAAATGAGTGGCTGCAGCAAAGTTTCCTGTCGTGGGGGAGAGAAGAGAAAAAGGGAATTTCCACTGCCCTACATAGCTCCTTGCCTGTCCCCCACAGGAACAATGAAACCAGATTAAATGAAGCAGTACTAAGACCCACAAAGTAACTGTGCCGATAAGAGTAAAAGGAACACTGTGCTTGCCCAGGTCAGAGATCCTGAGAGACACAAGACACAGACACACAAAATCTCCCTCTCTCCTTTGTGCAACACTGCCGATCTGGATCAAAAGGACCCGGCAAGAGTGAGACAACAAAACCAACTCGGCCTTTATCAAAGTTGTGAACCTGGCAGAATTTTTAAAGGCTCTAATCCGGAAGAGAACCGGAGTGGGGGGGGGGGCAGGAAGCATACGCGATTGGCAGTAGTGTCAAAGAGGCATTTGAGTTACGCAAAGCAGAGAGATGCTCAGGGGGAAGATTTGACTCCGTTGGATGAGGAGGGGACCGAGAGAGAAGCTGATGCTGCAGAGGGAGCAGAGAGGAGGCCCTGTGGCCCAGATGTGCATGCGGGCGCAAAGACCAGTGCCTCAGAGGCAGAAGACATCCTTGCGTACCTTAAACCTGCAGGGAATTTGAGCCCCACTGTCAGTTCTTGCGGGGGAGGCAGCAACGCAACCACCAGAATTGTGTCGCTGTTGAGGGGCTTGCCTGGACTCGCCGCAGCCTGCAGCAGGCCTCCCAGGGACGCGGGGAGTCCCGTACCAGCCTCCGCAGGGCTCCCCAACATGCAGAGATAGTCATAACAACTATCTCAACCCACTTTCAGTTTCGCGAATGCTATCTACCCTGCCTCGGCATGTTGGGGAGTCCTGCGGAGGCTGGCGAAGGACTGCCTGCACCCCCCAGGAGGCTGCTGCGAGTCCAGGCAAGCCCCGGCGCCCCTCGACAGTGACACAATTCTTGTGATCGCACTGCTGCCCTCCCCTTCCTGCCCCTTAAGGGGGCAGAGGCCAAAGCTCTCTGGCTGGTGTGGCGCCACACTCCGGCGTGAGAACCACTGCCTTAAACCTTTGCTCGCTTTCAGCCTGTGGTGCAACCCTTGTTCTGCTGAATTCAGCCGCTCCCCCAACCCTTCCTGCACTGATGAGGCCTAGCGCCAGGCAAATCTTTTGCACAAACTGGTTAGAGACCTAGAAGACTGGTTTAAACTGGGAACAGAGTGGATAGAACAACAATTCTGGCCGTTAGGGCAGCGTTCTCCGAGTGTCCGAAGTGCTTCACGTGCAATTTTGCCTGAATGCAATACTGACCACTGCCCTGCAAAGTCAGGGCATATCCCTGACTTTTTACTCCCCGTATTGCAGACTGAGAGGACTCTAGTTGAGAGGGAGGGACCTGCCAAAAGCCCGCCCATGGAACTGGTGACAGAGGTGAGATTCAGAAAAGGAAGTCCTGTTCATCACCAAGAGGAACTTGGTGTACACAACACGGTTAGGACCATGCAGTGAGGAAATAAAAGTCAAGGCTTCTCTGGCCACTGAACCACACGTTGCTGCCTTCAGCTCCTTGAAGGAGGGGATACAAATGCAAAAGGCAAGCATCTCAGCGGTAACGCCCCTGCTTCGCACTCAGATCCCAGGCAGCCATCTCCCAGATAGGTGATGGGCTGGAGCCAGTTCACGCAGGCGATTCTGAGCTGTGAGGACCAAGCACCGGAGGCTCCTTCTGACATATCCAAGCCTGTTCCACTTGCTTCCTCAGCCTGCAAGAACCTCATCGCAGAGCCACACCCGTGACACGATGCGGGAGAGAGATGAGCACCGCGAAGGTGCGGGGGTGCGGGGAGGAAAACTAATTAAACGGAATTAGAACTATGAATTGGAGACAAATTAAGCCACCATTGCGAGTGACAATTAAGGCTCCCCTTTGGGATTCGCCTCCAGGCACAGCAGGGGCACAGCACTACCGCCCTTCTGCTGCACGGCAAGATGACTGCAAAGATTCACTCCGCTTTCAAGCCCAGCAGAAGTTGCCTGTTCTGAAGCACCAGGGAAAGAGGCTTTAAACTTCAGCTCCTGGCTAGCATTTTTTTTTTTTTTAAAAAAAGCATCACAGGGGGTGGATATCCAGATGCGGGACCCAGCAACTGGCACCCCCTTCCCACCCTGAAACAGACAGACATCCTCGCTGCCGCCACCCGAGGGAGCAGCCATCCTCCCAGTATGAAGGCGGGTGCAAAACTCCTGCCCGTTCCTGTACAAACGGGACTGTCGGAAATGCTGGCAATCTGGGAAGGCAGGGCGATCAACATCTTCCGGGCAGGAGGTCTGGTCTAGAGGGTAGAGCCTCCATTTGCCTGAAGATAACATCCACAAGGTCGCCAGTTCGAGGCCACCGGCACCATGCGACCTTGAAGCAGCTGACAAGCTGAGCCGAGTTATTCTATCTGCTCTGAGCGTGGGAAGATGGAGGCCAGAATGTGAAACCAGATCAGAAAGAAACATCTGAATGTTGTGGTTCTTGTAAGATAGAACCTCCTTTCAATTGTAAAAATCCCTACGGGGATTTAAATTAGCCTGCCTATGTAGACCGCCTTGAATAAAGTCTTGAATAAAGACCAAGAAAGGCGGTATATAAATACCTGTATTATTATTATTATTATTATTATTATTATTATTATTATTATTATTGTATTTGTATTGGCAACCTTCAGTCTCGAAAGACTATGGTATCGCGCTCTGAAAGGTGGTTCTGGCACAGCGTCTAGTGTGGCTGAAAAGGCCAATCCGGGAGTGACAATCCCTTCCACACCGGGAGCAAGTGCAGTCTGTCCCTGGTCTGTCTCCCTGGCTATGGGCCTTCCTTCTTTGCCTCTTAGCCTCAGACTGTTGGCAAAGTGTCTCTTCAAACTGGGAAAGGCCATGCTGCACAGCCTGCCTCCAAGCGGGCCGCTCAGAGGCCAGGGTTTCCCACTTGTTGAGGTCCATCCCTAAGGCCTTCAGATCCCTCTTGCAGATGTCCTTGTATCGCAGCTGTGGTCTACCTGTAGGGCGCTTTCCTTGCACGAGTTCTCCATAGAGGAGATCCTTTGGGATCCGGCCATCATCCATTCTCACGACATGACCAAGCCAACGCAGGCGTCTCTGTTTCAGCAGTGAATACATGCTAGGGATTCCAGCACGTTCCAGGACTGTGTTGTTTATTATTAGACAGATACCAGGCAGGTGGGGACAGTCGCAATAGGGAGTTTTATTTTATTGCCCAGGAATGAACACAACCAAAATGGGTAAAAGAGTGGCAAAAATAAAGCATTTGAAGCATCGCGGAATATCTGCAGGAGGGTCTGGGAATGGATCCCCCACAGATATCGAGACCCAGCCTGTATTCAGTGATCTACCAGCAGATCCCAACCCACCTCCTGCCTGCTCTGGCGCCACAAATGCCGCAGGTAAGCCCTTCATGGGCAGAAGAGGCTTCCCAGAGGACAGCACTGGCAAATATTCACAGACGGCATTCCCATTTTAATTTCAAGAGGTGTGCACAAAACAAAAAGGAAAACTAATAAGAGCTCCATACGATAATAAAACTGAATAAACCAACCAATCGTTAAGAATGTGAAATGAACAGAAATGCGGTCACAAAATCTGCGTAAGTGCGGGATAGAAACAGCAGTCAGGTTTCCAAAAGCCCAAGTGAAACCAACAATGGTTTTGTTTGCTTTGGGAAAGTCAGCAGGGAGGGGCCAGTATGGGGTTCTTATGGCAATGAGTTCCTTAACACTGGAGCCACCGCAGAGGAGACCCTGCCTCACAGTAAGCTCACAGAGCCCTCTCACAAGACAGAATTTGGAAGGGGGCCTTATCACAAGCTCTTAAGCTGTGGAGGCTCTATTATGAGAGATGTTTCAGGACCTGAGCCGTGTCAGGCTTCCCCAGGTAAGGATCAGGGATTGAGCTTGAAAATAAAAGGGAAAGTAGAGGAGACCCTTCCAAACACATATCTAATGTGCAAGTATTGTCCTGTGCCTGTTAAGTGGCAGGTTGCAGCACTGCCAGGATCTTTAGACAGCCTTTGCAGGAAGCCAAAACCTTATTTGAGATATTCCAAAATTCTAATTTCATTTTATCTGATTAAGATAATCACCAGACACCTTTATATCATTTAACTTACCCATGCAAATACTGCAAACAACTGGCTATACCCTGAACAGCCGTTTGAAACTTAGGCACCTCACCACGTCCCTTCCTGAACTCAACAAATGCTCTGAAAATATCTTTAAATTTATTCAAAATTAGTAACCCCTCCTCATTCTGAAAAAGCACAAGCTGAAGACATTCTCTGGCCTCTGCCATGGAATCAATAGAGGAGCCTTTGCAAGCTGCTTCCTCAGCCTCAGTCCTTCCACCTGCAACATGGGTATAATCTTACTTATCTTACAGGGTTCCTGGTCAGCGCAACAGCAAGACAACACAGCTCAAAGCACTCTGCATGCTGACAAGGCAATCCTATGCTTGTCTACTCAGAAGTCTGACCCACGGACCTCACTCCTAGGGAAGTGCATGCAGGACTGGAGCCTGAGAAAGCTGATTACTACCTATTATTTATTACTTATTAACAAGCTAAGAATTATTACAATCAGTTCGTTTGACAAGATGCAGGAAAACAAATATAAATAAACTCCAATATTGTGACTTGGAGAGTACTGGACAAACTGGCTGCAGGTTGTAGCTGATTCAGGGAAGTTCTAATGGAAGGCCCAACCCCATGAAGGGAAAAAGCAAGAGGAGATGGAGGGTTTGAAAACTGACAGTTCAGGCAGTGAGGAGCGGCAGGTTTCCAAATGACATGCAAAGGAGAAGGCAACAAGAGTCTCCCAGGGAACACATAACACCAAAACCAGGGGACATCAACTAAAATTGAGTGTTCGGAGAGTTAAAACAGACAAAAGAAACTGTTTCTTTACTCATCGTGTGGTTGGTCTGTGGAACTCCTTGCCACAGGATGTGGTAACGGCATCTGGCCTGGACGCCTTTAAAAGGGGATTGGACAAGTTTCTGGAGAAAAAATTCATTATGGGTTACAAGCCATGATGTGTATGTGCAACCTCTTGATTTTAGAAACGGGCTATGTCAGAAGGCCAGATGCAAGGGAGGGCACCAGAATGAGGTCTCTTGTTATCTGGTGTGCTCCCTGGGGCATTTGGTGGGCCACTGTGAGATACAGGAAGCTGGACTAAATGGGCCTATGGCCTGATCCAGTGGGGCTGTTCTTATGTTCTTAAACTACAATTCCCAGGAGGCCTTGCAGGTCTCTTGTTATCTGGTGTGCTCCTTGGGGCATTTGGTGGGCCGCTGTGAGATACAGGAAGCTGGACTAGATGGGCCTATGGCCTGATCCAGTGGGGCTGTTCTTATGTTCTTAGGGAATAAGGTGGCCCAAAGACCTTTGGAAAGCACCTGCAGTAGCCCACTCAAAAGGCAGAGCTGACCCTTTAGACCACATGGCCAGAGCCAACATGGCTGAGAAAAACCTCACTATGGAGGCCCACGGGCAAAGCAGCATCTATTCCAAATTATTACTAGACACCGATGTGAGCCTAAGAAAGAGGCACGTGCTTTACAAATGTGCACACGCTCTCTTTGACAGATTGCTTTGGTTCTGCCACTGAGGAACAAGAGTCCACTGGAAATATTATTCAGCCTTGGGTGGTTTCTGAGATTTCAGCACTTAGTATTGCTGACACACTTTCAAGCAAAGCTCGCCAGCTTTAAGGACTAGAAACCTGTTTTACATTTCAAAAGACAGAGAAGATGGGATTTCCAGGAAGCTGGGCCCTGCCCGCAAAGCCTCCTGTGACAGTGTGTAATTCCTTCCTGTTGAGAAATCATGTCCTTCGACCTGGAAGTAAACCCAATCTGCCTACTTACTACACAGAATATGGTGGCAGAATTCTGGACTGTCCCACTGCAGTCTGCAACACGGGGAAGAAACCATGTTTGAGAATGCTTCCCCAAGCATCTCACTGCATGCAGTAATCAAGCACATTGCAGCAAAGGTTTAAATGCAGATCTCTCCCTGATCTGTTGCTTCTTTGCAGGGATAAGGATTCAAAAATATGACTTGAACCACCAACACCCTCAAATGAAACAAACCAGAGTTCTCCAACAGATATTGCTTTAAACTGCGTTAACAGGTAGACAGCACCGCTTTCTTCCCATTGGGTTTCTGGTTATTAAATGGGGAAGAAAAGGCTTCTGCTCATGATCAAGAGACCCTAATCTCTTTATCTAATTTTTACAAATTCCAAGGCCTGACTAACTCTCAACTGTAAGCCTTTAATTGTTGTTGGCATCCTTCAGTCTCGGAAGACTATGGTATCGCGCTCTGAATGGTGGTTCTGGAACAGAGTGTCCTCTCCAGTGCGCAAAGCCTGGGTAAAGTAGATATGGGGGATAGACTGTTTCCCATGCAGCAAATCTCCCCTCTTCACGTCGCTGAAATGGTCCAATGGAAAGGCAGAGGCCAATACGGTTGGTTCCAGCGGCGTCGCAGGAGTTGTCAGAACGTGACTGTGTTCAGCCATGAACTGCCTCAGGGACTCCGGCTCCGGATTTTGCCTCGAGGTTGACCCCTGAAGCCTTTTCCATAACTGGATGTAGCCACAAGGCAGTGGAGGTTTGGGATCAGAGTTTTCCTTCTCGCAGATGAGCTGCCTTCCCAGGCTGACGAGTCCCATCTACCCGGTGGCTGTTTAGTCGCCTCTTACGACAAGTACAGCCAAACTGAGGGCCTATTCTTATCCCCAGCCCCCAGGGGAAGCCTTTAATAGCCACTTGCTTATTTACTGTGGACACCCACCCCAGAAGTAGCTGCCTGCAGACAACCTTCCCTGGCTGCAGGCAAAACTGTGTTGAAAGCCACAGAACTGGCTGCCTTGGCAGAAGGCAGAACTTGGCTCTTACCTGCCAGGCCACAGCGAGCTGGGAGATCTCTCGGCCCGACATGCCTTCCGTCAGCTTGGCGATCTCCGAGCACTTCTTCCCGTAGTCAAACTGGGCAAGCTTCAGGCGTCTAAAGGGAGGGAGCACAAGGGTTGGTATCAGGTGACAGCCAAGCCAAGAGACAATTAAATAGAACAGATTTGAGCCTGCCTGCTTCAACTTTTCCACCCTCTGAAGGCACCCAATTAGATCAAGCCCTGTCAAGAGAGACAACTCTGACAAGCCTTGGTGGTGTGGAGAGCTCTCTCTCTCTGAAGTGCATCAGAAAGGATTTAAGGCACACTGTTCATGTGCAAGATCCTCGCTCGATAAAAAGAACCTTGTTGGTCTTCCCTTCCCGCCTCAACTATAATAGCATTGGCAACTCCAGTAGCTCCATTTGAAACACTGCCCCACCAAATTATTCTGTCTTTTGAAGTTATTGTACTTAAATATTCTTATTCTATCTTTTGAAGTTATTGTAATTAAATATTCTTATTAATATTTAAATACTGCTTTTCTACAGGAGTAGTTCTGAATTCAGGAAGAGCTGAGTTCATAGCATCATAGAAATCCGAGTTGAAAGGGACCTTCAAGGTCATCAAGTCACAACTGCAACATCCCTGAACAATGGTTATCCAGCCTCAAGGCTGTGAACGAGCTGTGGTGATCTCCAGCCTTGGGCACTTCCTTTTGGACATGCAGGGAGATACCTGAAAGCCCTCGCGTTCCATTTTGAACAAACCACACTTTCCTGTAACATCCAAACCATGGTTCATTCTAACCATGGTTTACTTCAAGAAGTTGGGATCTGAAACCACCACTGCGATTCTATACACACAGGCTTGGGAACAAGACCCAAAGAAAGGGAAAGTAAAGGGTTTGGCTATCGTAGCTTTTGGCTTGGCTACTGCCAATGTTTGCCAAACTATGAACATACAAGCCCTCGCTCTACACTCAGACTGGCTCCCTGGAAAAACACTGCAAAGTTAGCTGTTCTCTTTCAGATCACACCACACTAAGAATTTCCACCCTTGGGTCTTCCCATTTCCTCCTCCTGCTCCCCTCCCCCACCAAATACTATACTTACTGCTTGCCCTCAGTGGCCGGCTTCAGGACGTGCTTGTCAAAATACATCCGAACCAGTCTCTCTCTCTCCTCCAGCTCAGGCAGCTTAAAGTTCACCATTTCGTCTATCCGATCGTTGATGGCCCAGTCAAACTGTTCCGGTTGGTTGCTAGCTAAAACCAGCATGAATCTGGGTAGGAGGCAGAGCGCACAGACCTGTGAGAGGCACACTCGTGGAAGGTTGAGAATGGGGCACATTGGAGATAATCTAGTCCAACCCTCTGCTCAGTCCCGGCATCTGTTACAGGATGCCTGATAGGGGGACATGTAGCTTCTGCTTGAAAACTAGGGAGAACTCACAACTGTAGGAGGCAGATAGTTCCAGTGCAAAACAGTTCTCCTCATTAGGAAATTCTTCCTTGCATCTAGTCTAGATCTACTTCCCTGCCCACTGGTTCTAGTCCTGCCCACAGGAGCCACAAAAAGCAAGTCCTCATTCCTCATTCCTCCCCCCCTCCATCTCCAAATGCCTACATGTGCTCTTTGCTTCTCCTTGAAGCCATGCAGTTTCATCTAACCTCCCTGCTTTTGCACCAGAATGCACCTTGGGTGTACAAACACACAAGGACTGTACCACAGTTCTCCAACGTACATTGCCTGCAAGGTCAGAAGCGTGCATTCAAGGGCACATGATTCTGTGGCTGTCAAAACACAAACAGGACTCTTGGCAGAAGTTTGCTGAGAAGCTGATAACTCCGCCTCCTCGATTCTGTCCCTTAGCTTCGTTGTGCCATCACTCCTTCTCTAAACCCCGGGCTTGCAGAAAGCTAAAGCAGGTCAAGTAACCCAAGCTTTGCAGCCACATCAACAGACCCCTTCTGGGTCAGGTCAAAAGCTTCCCACAACCAGATACCCCGGCCAGACCACAGGCAATAGACTTCAACAAGATGCTGCTTCTGAACCTAGGAGTTGGCATGGAAGCATCCCCTGCTTCCCTCCGAATCATACTATGCTTTTTCTTCTTCTTTGTGGGCTCTTCCCAGGGAGGGCACACCCCTAAATCTCTGTGAACCACAACGGGAAGGAACCACATGCAAGCTGAATGCCAGAGCCCTGACTCTGCATGTTCACTCCCTGGCTCCACAAGAGCCCTGCCTAAAATCCCTTTTGCATAACCCATCTTGATTTTCTGGTCACAGGAATGAGCAAGAGGCCACACACAAGCCAACCACAACCATCCCTGGAGACTTTTTTTTCCCCCATCCACCTCTTCTGAGATCTGAGCAGGCATCACCGGTGTGCTTTCAAACCTACCTGTGCACTCCCATGTGGCCTGGAAACTTGCTCTCTTTTAAAAACAGTCTCATTTCAAGATTCTCTGGAATGCTGAATGTGGAAGCAGAACTACCAGCCCGCAGGCTGTCCTAGTTCGGGGTTCATTAACCCACCTCTAGTGTGCACCGTGGGGTCTCATTCCGCCTCCCCCCCTCCTGTTCAACACTCCCAGCGTTTTCCCTGAACGGCTCTGTGATCTGCATGGCTGCAGATGGAATAGCACGCAGCATATAAAGGCTTGGTTTTATCCTTTGCTCTATAACAATGTCTGCTGCTACACTTCTCCCTCCACCTCGCCCCTCCCCCGCCAATCCCCTCCAGCCCTCTCTCGCCAACTTCATTTTAATGTAGTCATTGACGACGCTCCTGACTTAATGGAGCATTATGAACCGAAATGGGTTCTCTAACGGGAGCAATCGGAACAGCGATACACTCGCCATCTGTCAAGAGCCGGGCCATGCTGGGGGCGAAAGACGCATGCTCTCGTCACTCATGGCAGTGGACAACTTTTCCAGATGTCCCATCTCTGGTGTCACGTATATGGTGTGTGGCTGCCAAGGGTACCAAGAGAGGGCCTGACGTCAATCCAGAGCACAAAAATGATTCTGCGACATTTTCCCAGGCTAAAAATTGAGAGTGAATTTCCCCCTGACCACTTATACTCAGGTCTTGCTAAAACACACCAAACACTGTGTGCACACACACATCCCCACAGTCCTCTCAATACTTTTGCAAGCTAGGTCACTATTAACCTAGAAACAAGGTTTCTCTGGATCAGGCAGAAAGTCCACCATGGATACCTGGGGTGGGGCTGCAGCTCAGTGGCTTTGAAAGTCCCAAGTTCAAACTCTAGCAGCATTGCCAAGTAGGGTTCGGAAACAGAGTTCCTCTTGCCTTAAACCCTGAAGAGATGCTGCCAGCCAGTGCATTACAATGCTGAGCTAGATTGACCAAGGGTGTTCCTACTAAAGCAAAACACAGACCCAAAAAGACCAGCCACAGACTTACATAATGTGAAGACAGTTGAGTGAGGGCTACTTTCAAAGGAACAAATGTCAGGTGTGTGTATAAACAAGGAAGGCACTCTGGAGTATTTTGGAACACCCTGGGTGCCCCCCATTGAGTCAGTACAGACTGGGCAGGTGGAGTCTTCAGACTTGGGTTTCTAATTAAAAAAGCATAAAGAGATCCCATAAAATCCACCAACTGGAGCCTGACACAACAGAGTGACTGGGGGCAACAGAGCCAGGAGCAGGATGGCAGCTCAGGAGAGAAGCCAAAGATCTACAGCACCATCTGAGGGTGGCCTGCATGTGGAAATCTACATCCAGGTTATGACAAAGATTGAGAGTCAAGGGGAAGAGAGTGTGTTGCAGGGAATAAGGGGGGGGGGGAGTGCCAATAAGCCTCCCCTCCATTTCCCCATGATGATCACAGAAACACCTCCAATTTTGCTGCGTGAGAAATTGGTGGCGAAATTAGGAGGGGTCTTAGCTCAGATCTAATAATCTAGACTGCCTTGTTGCTAATAAACAGCATAGTTTAGACTTGAGGTAAGAAAATCTGAGCCACATGCACTTGAGTTAAAGTGGTGCTGCAAAACACAGAAAACACAATGCTGGTGTGGGCCGCTCAGGACTCCTGAGGGATTTCATTCAGCCCAGGAATCTGGCAGCCATTTTGGGAGAAGACAAAGCAGCAGCCATTTTGGATAACCCCCCTAGCAGCTCCTGAAACTGACACCTGGGCCTCCTTAAAGGGCTCTTGAGAAAGGCAAAACTGGCTGTACAAAAGCAAATGCTTTTTTCCAGCAGATGGCTATTAGCCGGGCTCCAAACAGAGCCATCGCTGGAGGGTTTCCACACACTCAATTCCCTGTAATGCTGGGCAAGCATTTCCTTATCCAGAACAGTTCTTGGACCGTTCTAGAATAATCCGTGGGAGCAATGCTGGGGCAGAGGGGAGGAACTACAGGTCAACTACAGTTGTTCCTGGAATTCAGTGGGCAAACAAATTCGAGCATCTGCAGCAAAAGCCAGCATTGAGGAAACTCTGCATCTCATTTGTTGGAAGCCTGCCCCTGTATGTGTGGGAATGACCCACAAAATGATACCCAATTTGTAGAACATATCTGAACATATGAAGTTGCTTCCTACAGAGTCAGACCATTTGACTCACTGTCGTCAAGCACAGACTGGCAGCATCTCTCCAAGGTTTCAGACAGGGATCTTTCCTAGACCTACCTGGGGATTGAACCCGAGACCTTTCTGTGTGCACAGCAGGGACTCTACCATTGCATGACAGCCCCTTCCCAATGGTAGAGGCACCCCCGAGACAGGTGCCACTGCCTCCTACACTCTCCACCTGGATGGGGTCAAAACAAGCAGCTTCCCAGACAGTGTGAAATGCAAGAAAGCACCCAAGATACCTTTGCAGACCAGATGATGATTGGGTCCTTACACAGTGTTGTAATTATGCAACAGCCCTGGCCTGGGGTCAAGCAGCGTGAACAGGTCTCAGAGTGGAAAGCAGTAGGCTTTTCTGCTCCTGCCAACCCCCAGGGAGCATGGTAGCAGGAGCTGGGATGTCAAAACAAGGCAGGGAGCACCAGAGACATGGTGCCCTCCACCCTCGCTCCTTACTTGTTGCTATGCTGTCCCGTCCTGTGCAGGAATGCGTTCAAGGTTGCTCTCAGGTCTTCACTGATCTTTTCCTGCAAGAGGTAAAACAAAAAAAGATAAAATCCAATGTTAACGAGCGACCTCAGGGGCAGCAAGACATCTTTCCAAAACAAAGCTAAACATCCAACGCTGCCTTTGGCAGAGTCAGACTCTTAGTATTGTCAGACACTGACTGGCAGCATCTCTCCATTGTATCAGAGAAGCGTCTCTCCCAACCCTACCTAGAGATGCTGCCAGGGATCCAAAAGGGGAGTTCCTGCAGGCAGAGGAGCTGCTTTAGTACTGAGCTATGAACTGCTGAGACATAAATCGAGAAGGATCCCAGCAGTGGTCTCAGAAAGCGCCTTGTGACGTCCCCCATTCCCAATGGATGACATGCTCTGCAATGCTGTTCTCCCACTGGCCCGGAGCAACTTTGCTTTTCCAGCCCCACTGCATGCTGGGCTTTTAAAAACGCACCACTCGTCCCAGAAGGCTCAAGGGTGGGTAAACACATCTCAGAGCAGTCAGGCATTAAATGCATTAAATTAAAGGCATTAAATGCAAACCGCAGCTGCTAAAAGAGGGCTGACAAACCACAAAAGAGCAGCCCTACCTGGGTCCCTCTGCAGCCCTGAGGTGCCACTTCTGCCACCTTATTCTCCTCCTAACACCCCTGGCTAGACTTTCCATTCACTCCCACGGCTAACTAACCAAGACAGTTAACTTGGCTGTGCCAAGTCACTTAATTACAGGTGTAGAAGGGGCAGTTCTTACAAGGTTGCAATAAGTCTCACCCACCAAGGCCAACTAATCAGGTTAAATGAAAATGCTGCCAGTTGAGGATCAGCCCTGGGATGAATGGAGAAAGGAAGGAGGGGGTAAGGCCCTTACCACTGCTCTCTTCCGCAGGAATGCGTCAGCTTCATCCACGAACAGCAAGAGACTGAAGAGGGGAGGGTGGAAATAAAAAGGAAAAAACCTTAGCGGAGTCTTCTATGATGGATCAAGACAAGCAAAGCAAGAAGAGAGTAATACGGAAAATTGCATGACACACGAGTAGTTGCTGGAACTCAGCGCCACTGGATGTTGGACAGTCAATGTATCACAGCTAGTTCTTCCCCCTCTCCTCTCAGGCCTTGGTTACTCCCTCTCTGTAAGCTCCTTGGGGCAAAGATCTATCTTTTTTTTCCTCGTCACCTCTGCTGTGAACAGGAAGGTGGGGTGCACCCCAAGAGGTAAGGATCCAAAGAACCAATAGCATTTCCATGCTGCCGGTGAGCATGAGTAGCAGCAGCACATGAGGCTTCTCTTCCCAGTTTTGGGTCTGGCTTCACAAGCAGGTTAGGACGAGAGTCTGGTCCAAGAACACTCTCTGAGCCTGCGAGGGAATTCGCAACCCGAGTCCCCTGCGCGAGTCTTGGCTGCATGGATATTTTTAAAACCCCTTTTCCATTTAATGGTAGACCCACCCAGGAAATCCAACATTCGGGGAGCCATCACCAAAAATGCTCTTCCTGTCACTGCTGTCCTCCTTGCTCCAGTCAAGAGTGGCACACAAAAAAAGCCCTGCTCTGAAGACCTCTGGGGACGTAGCCAGTCAATATGAGAGAATGCAGACTTTAAGACACTCTGCCCCCCCCCCGACCGTTAATGGCTTGGGCCTGATCTGGCAGCTCTTCACATATACAGGCTTTGGTTTGTACAAAGCCACTATCGGAGCACCCAACAGGCTCGGCTACACAAAGCATGCATCTTGGAACACATCCCCTTCCTCGCCCTAATCCCCTGCAGCATGCAAATGTTCCTCGATGCACAGATTTGAAGGGGGGGAAAAAAATGAAACAGTCTGCTTAAGACAGGAGGCCAGGGAAACCCATGCTGCACTCGAATTTTGCTCAAGAGACACCCTTTGCTCCAAGGACCGACAAGATTCGCTGGAAAAGGGATGCCAACTGAAGCAGGCAAAGCCCCAGGTCTGCCCTCCACCTGCCACAGCCTGTTTCCTGGCAGGCCCCTGGGCAAAGTTAATAATTTAACCAGTGCTGCCGATCCATTTTTAAACGCCCGCTGTGCTCTCGCTCATTGCCTCCCTGCCTCTCTCTCTCTCTCCCCTCCAGCCCAACACTGGGAGACATAAACTGCCAAAGGAAGTTGGTTTTCCAAGTTTTAAATATTTCAGCGCATGGGCTTTTTCCTCCCCTCCCTTCTCCCTCCCCCCCAAGTGGAAAATAGAAACGTTCGTGTGATGAATGCGGCAGCGGATCGAGCCAGGCGCAGGGAGAGAATGGCTGCCAGAATCAATCAAGGGACACATTTGTCAGCAATTAGGCACACTCAACACCGATCCCCCCTTTCGCAGCCCCCAAAATAGGACAGGAAAAGAATACACTGAATGCGAACCCTCTTATTGGATTTTAATGAGCATTCATCATGGGGGGGGAAAAGGACGGGGGGAAGGGGATGGAAAGCCAAGACACATCAGCCTGCGACAGGCGCTAGTTCACTCCGGCGCTGCAGGAAAGAGCTATGGCGATGCAGTGCATTGCCTGGTGAGATCCAGGATGCGGCCGCCCCCGCACTTCAGAACATGAAGCTGCCTCAGCCGGAGCCCACTGGTCAATCCGGTCCTGCCTGTTCTGACTGGCAGTTTTGCCTCTAAGTCCGAAGCAAAGCTCTCTCCCAGGCCGGCTGTGACCAGAGTGCTTTCAATCGGGGACCAACCCTGTGGCCGTCTGCATTGTGGCCCCCACCAAGTGAAGTCAAATTACACCATTGCCAAAGGGTTGCGCTACCAGTCTAGGCAGCTGTCTGCCCGAGACACTGATGAGCTGCTGCCGGTCAGAGTGGGTGCTTCTTCCCCAGGTCCTTCGGGATGCTAAGGCTGCATCTCACACATACAAAGTGCTGCTGGGCTGCCAAGCCGTGTCCCCTGCTCCCCAAAGACCCCCAAACCCAGTGGAGACCTGTATTCACTGTATTCCCATACAACAGATGGCAAAATATCTGTCTCTTTCTCTCTCCTTTCCCTTTAACTTCTGTGCAAATCCACAGCACAGATGCCCCACTCCCCCCGGCACAACTGATTCTGCCCGATGGTTGCTTTCCTGGAGACATCCACCATCCCCTCCTGCCCCACTTTTGCTTTGACCCCAGCCAACATTTCTTTTAAGACTCCCCCTTCCTGGCTTCTGGGTCAGCAGCACCCAGAGCACCTTGTGCGCAGCTGACTCCTGAGTACCAAAAGCTCACAGCCATTTCTTGCCAATGCCCCACATCTAGCAGTTGTTCATCTCTGCTTTTCAGGTTCAGCGTTGGAAAAAATTTCCAAAATGTCTTGCAAGGATCTGGGATTGGTGAAACAAGGAAGGAGCAAAGGAGATGTGGAGAGGAGACTTAGTGGCAAGTGGAGGCCAGGAGAGGAGGGAAATCACTCCACCATTCTGCCCAAGCAACAGAAAGCTCTTGACCCAAGAAAGCCATTGGGGGGGGAACAGGTGGTCAACTTACCCTCTCCTGCTGGTGTTTGCCCAGTCAAAGACTTTGTGCATGGCAGTCACTCCTTCCCGCCCCATGGGGGCGACGTCACCACCGGTCATGATGGCGTAATCCATGCCCGAATGCATGGCAAGTTTCTGGAGAGAGGGAAGGAAGAGACGGAAGCAGCAATCAACATTCATCCAAAGGTCTGAAAGAATTCAGCACAGCCTCTTCTTCCCCTAAGCAGGAGCCCACAAAGCCAGATTCAGGACCCTGGAGAGCTCCAGAAGCTCCAGCAAGGTTAGAGGAGAAAGGTCTCCAGGGACCCCACCCAGTTCCACAACTTTGCTCCAGCAAGGACTTGAGACATGAAGGCCTCAATACTTCCCCTCCCAGCCCAGATTGCCCTTCCCAGACTCTGTCTCCTTTCCTGGAGCATGGAGAGACTTGGGAGGACCAGCCCTTTAGCCTAGAGCCTTCCACTCCTCCATTGCATCCCTCCAGGCCCTCAGCTGGTTCTAGTGTTCTCTTGAACTTGCCCAAGGTTCCGAGCATGGGAGAAGCTAGTTTCTCAAGGAGCTCAAGCTCTGGCATGTCCTTGTGCTAACTGGATCTGGGACTTGTCCTCCCAACCCAGCTACCCCTTCCTCCTCAAGGTTGATCTCACAGCTTCGGCTCAAGGAAGGGGTCATGACATAAAGAACTTTACAGCCAGCAAATGTCAATCTGTCCCAGCCCTCAAGACTACAGAAAACAGGAATGCTAACAGTTCCTCTGAAAGGTTCAGAAGATGAGGCGGGCACAATGTGGGGTTGCAACTGCCCTGCGCAGTTTCTGAGCTTGGGAACTAGAATGTTAGCTCGGAGGAACAGAAGCAACCCTGCTGCATCAGACCAAAAGAATGCCCAAATCCCATTTTAAAACTAACGGATGCTCAAAACCTATAGAGCATTGATTCCCAACATTTTGTGTGTGGGAGGGTGGGAGGTTTGCTTGTGGTCCACAACAATTCCTATTTTTGCTTCACTGGTCTGCGGATGCCTAAAGGTTGGGAACCACTGCAGTAGAGGGAAAGCAGGCAGGAATTTGCTTTATGTGCCGCCAGCAGGCTTTGGCTAAACAGAACCAAAATAAGAAACAGTCAATGGCTAAGTTATACTCCCATAAGGCAATTAAGTTTCTCTGTAAACACCCTTCCCCATATACAACGAACAGTCTTCCCTTAGTAAGAACCAGACCTTGAGAGGTCTCTAAGGGAGACACCCATCTGTTAACACTTCTTGGCTCAGTCCCGTGTCACGATGAAAAGGCCTGTATCTCCCCTGCCCCCTGCTGTCGGCAAAGGGGTTATTCCCTCCAGACTAGCTCAAAGGCCGCCGAGACATTTCACGAGCCTAGCCCGACCAGCGGTGTGTCACCGCTGCCTCTGCTAATTATGTCAGGCTCCCTGTGTGTGGCTGGCCGGCTCTGCAGCGGGAAAAGCCCAAGGAGAGGGAGGAGAGAGATGAGGGGGAATCACTGTGTACAGTTCTGGTCGCCTGACTGCCAAAGGCAGAGCTGGGGGGAAAAGGGCATTTAGGACTTTTTTAGAAATAAAAAGACCAAAAAAAAAAAAACCCCTCTGAAAACAAGAGTGTAGATCAGGGGTCAGAAACCTTTGGCCTGTAGGCCAAATCTGGCCCGCCACCCAAAGTCATCTGTGTAGTATTACATACACAGGCACTAAGATGTCTTAGCATATTTGGCATCAAGGACAGTCAGGCACACCTGCGCAGTTGGGCACACTCAACTGCCCTTGAAAATATGTTGGGTCATTGAACTCTGTGCCTGTGAGCAGCAGAATGCTATGAAGGAGAATCTTATCTAGGAATGTGTTTGCTGTAAAGCTAGAACTAGCAAGTATGAAGCAAGGTAGCATCCTTGTGGAAATTTCCCAACTACGTAACCTTATATCATGTGTTTTGAGACTTAATAAAAAGCTGGGTCGGGAGCCAGGAGACGGCACTTGACTTCTCCCTTGATTTCATTCTTGCTCCTGCTTCCAGCACTTTCAACCTCTCTGAAACCTGTGTCTGTTGTCTAATTCTTGCCATGGCTTTTCTGCCACACCAACGCAGCATCTCAGGCTGCTCCTCAGGTAGCACCAAAATGCTACAATCTGGCTCACACAGAGTTTGGCCTGGGAGGTGAAGCCTCCTGCCCAATTTGACATTCGCCTAGGTGGGCAGCTTTGCCATTTCCCATCTGGCACACAGTCAACTGGGTAGGAAGCCTCACCTCCCAAGCTGATTTCTGCAAAGCCACTTCCAGGAGCTCAGCAACCCAGAAGTTTGTGACATGATGATGTCACTGTCAAATGTCAGCCCCTTTCCCCCCAAAACAGTTTCCCCTGGGGTAGATGATGGTGAGACTTCAGTTCAAGTTCCATGGTGGAAATACAGGCAGATAAACCTGCTTATGATGAATCTACAAGGTATATACTTAAATAAATAAAACTGGCAGCCAGACAATGCTCAGATGTCCTCATAAAGGAGATCAGACAAATCCATGGGAGGATGAGAAGCTATTCAAGACCATTGGTCAAAACTATAAAGAAACACCATGTTTCGAGGCAGCCTACCACTGAAGACCAGTTGCTAGGAGAGGGATGGACAGACTCACAGCAAGGTAGGGCTACTGCTTCGATTTCCTGCTTGTGGGCCTCTGGGAAGCAGCTGGCGGGCCACTGAGAGAAACAGGATGCAAGACTTGATGGGTCGTTGGTTTCACCCAGCCGGGCTCTCCTTAGGGTGGCAAAAGGCCCCAATTCCCCTTGTTGTGCAGGAAAAGAAGGGGGTCTGGTGGACCTCTGTTTTAACAGCCCCCACCTGCCTGTGAGCCAACACACCAACGAATAGGCTATGTCTTCCTTTTCAAAACGAAGTAAGCGCATTTCTAGCCCCGATGGGCTGATAAGATATGCTGAAATGGGTGCTGCAGAAGCAGGAGAACGGGCTGCTGGAATCTCAGAACCCAGCAAGATTGGGGGTGGAGGAGGGGGCTTTAGTGCACTCGCCTCTCCCATGACTCACAAAGCTGGAATTACGCAAAAGAGCAAGACGAAAAATGGCAACAGCAAAATTGTGCAAAAGAAGAGAGGCAAGGCATACTTTGAACAAGGAACGCAACTCAGAGAATTGGGGGGGGAGGGGTGGCGCACAATTTAGACTGCCTGAGCGCAGAGTGGTTTAGTGGGGGCAGTGTTTCCGCAGCACCAGCGCACACACCCCATGCTGGAAATAACATGGTTTGCATGATAAAGTCCCAGGCAATTCCTGGCAGCATCTCCAGTCCCCCTTCAGAAATCCTGGAGAGCAGCTGCCAGTCTGTGTGGCAAAACGAGCTAGGCAGACCAAGGGTTAAACTCAGTAGGCAGCAGCTTCATCTATGTAAAATAATGACAGCAGCTTCTGCTGTAACTGTGATGAAATTGGGTTACCTTGGCAAACAGAGTCTTTCCGGTCCCAGGAGGCCCATACATGAGGATATTCCGATATAGGCTTCGGTTCTGCCTTGTGTTCCGCGTGGCGATGGCGATGTCCCGGACGCGCTCCTCCAGCTTGGGCTGCGAGAACAGCAGGGAGAATGGGGACAGTCAGCAAGTCACAGAGTTCATACTAGGGGTGGAAGCCTGCTGGATCACACCAAACTTGGGTCCACCTGGTCTAAGTGCCCACTGCCCACACCAGTCACCTGGGTGCCTGTAGGAAATCCCAGAACAATGCACTATTAAAAATATTGCGGCCCTCGGGGCCTTTCAATCAGCCCCTCGGGGAGCCCCCGGTCTCCAATGAGCCTCTGGCCCTCCAAAGACTTGCTGGAGCCCGTGCTGGCCTCTCAGCAAGAGAAAGACTGTTCGACCTCTCACTTGAGCTGCAGGACAAGGGCTCCCTCCACTACTTGCTGCTTCACGCCTGTGATGCAGCAGTGGCAGCGAAGGAAAGGCTGGCCTTGCTTTGTGCAAGTTTTTTATAGGCCTTGAGCTACTGCAAGACCTTCATTCATTCACTCATTCCATCTTTAATATATTCATTTATGTAAATTTATTCAAATTTCAAATTGTAAATTAATTCTTTTTTTCCCTGCCCCCGACACAGTGTCAGAGAGATGATGTGGCCCTCCTGCCAAAATGTTTGGACACCCCTGCAATAGAATAGAGCCTTTTTGTGGCTACGGTTAAAATGCTTCCATGGTCTTTCCCAAAATTTCACCTATGATCTACCCACTTGATCCAACTCTACCTTTGGACCACACATGAGTACAAACACAGCTGGCAGAATCCAGCCCACAGACATTGCTCAGTGTAGCATACTGGATTTTTTTAAAAAAGGAACTGCCTCCCCTTTTCAAAACATTGCTTCTCGCCCCATCTCCCCCCGAGACG
Organism: Tiliqua scincoides; assembly: GCF_035046505.1. Classification (NCBI taxonomy): domain Eukaryota; kingdom Metazoa; phylum Chordata; class Lepidosauria; order Squamata; family Scincidae; genus Tiliqua; species Tiliqua scincoides. The sequence continues at coordinate 6,553,524 of NC_089829.1, forward strand.
ATAACTCCCTAAGGAGCACCAGAAGTGCAGGAAGGAGGGGGCAAACACGCTTTTTGCCTCATTAATTCCTACCCACTATTTGTGACAAGCAAAGCAGTGGCAGAAACTAAAAGCACTTTTGCACGCTGACAAACGAGAAAGTCTTGCTTTTTAAGCATTGATGATTCAGGGGTTTTCCCCCCCCCCAGTTCCAGAGCGAAGCAGTTAAAAGGTTCCCCTGTGCATGCCTGGAGTGGAAGCTTGCTTGCCATTGACTCAGCTAAACTGGCCCAGCCGTTACTGCCCTATACAGAGCCAGCAGTGACAGCACAAGAAGGGGCCGGTGAGGTATCAACACCGCTTTTGAGGAGCTGGAAGGGGGCTGGAGAAGAGTGGATCCCCAAGAGAGGATAAGTCACAGCAGCTAAGCCCGTAGTCTTTTACACTCATTCCTGGGGGTAAGTCAGTTGGACTTGCTTCCAGGGAGACACCGCAAGGATTGAGCTCTAGGAGAGTGAGCGGCCAAACAGGAGCTTCCAAGTTCAAAAGTCATAAGAAGAGCCTTCCTGGATCAGGCCCAAGGCTCATCTATCCCACTTCCTGCATCTCACAGTGCCCCACCAAGGAGCACACACAAGATCCCGCTTTCCTGTAGTCACTGCCGTGCATCTGGCATTCAGAGACAGGTATCCTCTGGAGCCTGAAGGCTGCATGTAGTCACTATGACTTGTAACCTGTAATGAACTTTTCCTTCATCAATCTTTCCAAGCCCCTTTTCAAGGCATCTAGGCCAAGTGGCACAATATCCTGTGGCAGGGAGTTCCAAGATTAATCACATGCCGAGTAAAGAAATATTTCCTTCTGTCTGTTCTAACTCTCCCACCAGTCAGTTTTAGTTGACGTCCCTTGGTCTGGGTGCTCTGTAAGAAGGAAAAGTAGCCACTGCTAGGAATACCAAGCTTGATGGCTCATCTGACTGGACTTGCTATGGCAAGGATTGCTAATGAAATTTCTACTTCTTGAGTAGATGACCCCTAAGAAATTATCTGAGTTCTGAAAAGTGCCAGAGACACATTAAGTGTTGTTACTCACACTGAGAACGACCCCTTCAAGAGCGTCCTGGGCCTTACTGGTCAGCCGCTTCCCAACCTGAGAAGGGAGAGAAACAGAAAAGGTAAGCTTAAAGCAGCTGCCATATCAGAAAGCAGGTATTTGGGGCAGTCCTGCTAATTGTAACCACTCAGCGTTTGCCCTTCAGGAGCAGACTCCAGCTGGTCACCCATAAGCAAGGAGGGAACAGCCAAGCTCCCTCCTACTGAAGCACCAAATGTCAAGAGTCTGGATGCACCTCGAGGTAATCTAGTCCAACCCCCCCTCCCTTCTTGTCAGAGGTAAGGTAGGATGAAGCATGGGGACCTGTTAAGTGCTAACCAAAATCCAGCTGTCTTCCCTCTGACACCAAACACATCCTGGCAACTCTCTCCAGGTGAACAGTCCAATGCTCCACAACCAGAGGTAAAACCAGGTCATAAGCATAGCACTATTCTCCTTTCCTTTGATGTTTTAGCAGTGACCACACACACCCCCCCCCCCCAAAGGTGCAGCTTTGCATGTCACAGCCCCGTCCTAACCTGTGCTGGAACAGGCAGGTCAGCTGGCAGGCAGGGTTGGAGGTGGCTGTGGTGCAGCTTGAGACAAGGGGATATTTTTCCCCTTATCCTTATACAGTCACTGCAATGGGGCTACTTGGATCTGTGCCAGCTAAATTGCTGGGACAGATCCGAGCAGTCAGATGTCAGGCCAGACTGCTTGGGAGGGGGGTCAGGATCCAACCAGAGGCTGGTCCCATACCCCTCCCGGGCCCATCCCACCCATGGGTCTACCCAGCCCTCCACCTGTCCCGGAACACCCTCAACAAACCCTTGTGCCAAAGGCCCAGTGGCAGTGCAAACTTACCTTTTCTGGGGCTTGCTCTGGTGCAGAGGGACGGGACATGTATCCTCGCACCAACCTCCCCGACTCCCAGTGGTGCAAATGCTTTACGGCACATTCGCAACACCCAGAAGCCAGCGCAAAGGACTTGTACTAGCTTAAGCGCAATCATAGTCATACCTTCCTTTAATAGGGAAGGGACCACAACTCAGGGACAGTACACCTCTTTTCCAGGAAGAAAGTTCCAAGGTTCAATCCCTGACAGCATCTCTAGGTAGGGCTGGGAAAAGTCCCTTGAGTGAAACTCAGGAAAGATGCTGCCATTCAGTGCAGGCAATACAGAGCAGATGAACCAAGGGTCTGACTCAGTCAGGGAGCTTATATGCTTATCAGGAACACCCACAGCTCAGTAGGGGAACCCCTGCTTTGCATACACTGAAGCGCCACTTCACCCTTTGGATGGGGATGAGAAAAACCATGGGGATCTGCCACATTCACTGTAGACATTCGTGAGCTAAATCAGTGAAGGGTATGACTCAGCATAAGGCACCTTCATATATTCAAATGTGCTTACTAATGCCAGAGAGACTAAAAAGCAATTTGGGTCACTTCCTGTTTGCCTAGGGTGAGCAGAAAAGATAAACTGGGTGAGCAAGCAGTGCCCTCCACAAGCTCTTTTCTCACAGTCAACATCAATCGCCAGGATGTTCTCAGGCCAAGGAAGGAGCACAGCAGTGGTAAGGGAAGCTAAAATGGCAGGAATAGAACAGGAAAATGGGCAGGCAGCGGGCTGAAGTAGAAAAAGGAGATGGCCTCCAGTTGACTCTTTGCTAGGCTGTCCTCAGAGTTGGCAGACGCACCTTAATGGGATGCTTGAGTGCTTCCAGGACAGTGATGCGGGAGGTCTCCCTCACCAAAGACGGCTTGCCCAACCGAGCCTCAATGTATCGGCCAGCAACGGCAGTCGCGTTCTTGGCGCTGTAAATGCCAACTGCCAGGAGAGTCAAACCTGCCACCTGGCAGAGGGGGGAAAAAAAACAACAACAGGAGGCACTTGAAGACTTAACACAAACTAGATCAAAGCAGAGATGAAGAGAAATTCAACACAATATAAGAAATTTTAAAATCTGATTAAACAAATAAAATCTATTAGCAGCATTTTAACTATTTAGCCTGAAGATTAGCTATAAATGAACCTTGAAGCCTATACTTAACATCTCTTTAAAAGTCCGCCGAATACACTAGCTTAGCATTTCTCAAACTGTCGGTCGGGACCCACTAGGTGGGTCACGCAGCACCTAGCTCAACCACCAGTGAAAATATAGAACTGAAAATACAGGGTACAGAACTGCTGGGCAGGGAGGGGGAGCCTGGTGGGAGCCAGGCATGATGGTTTGCTCTGAATAGGTGGGAAATACGGATGCTGGAATTGGGATGCTGGCTGTGTGGTTGGAGGAGGGTCCAAGTCCGCATTCCGCTTTTACTTTTGAGCTGGAGCGTTTGAATTCCAAGCTCCGCAAAACGACAACACAAGCATGCTGTGTAATTTGGCTGATTGCGACTTAGGTTTGAAGACTAAACTGATGATGTTACTTGCGGGTTAATGACATCACTTCCGGTGGGTCCCGACAGACTGTACTTCTAAAAAGTGGGTCCCTGGGCTAAAAAGTTTGTGAACCGCTGCCCTAACCTGTGCAAACCACGATCTGTGCTAACCATGTTTGAGAGCCCAAACCATGGTTAGAACTTCCCAAAATACACGAAAACAAGAGCTGCTTGTATTTCCTGCCTGATCCGTGCTCTTGTTTCTATGGTGTAGGCGTCCCCCAAAGCAGAGCCACAACCACTGGAGTAGTAAAAACAACATTTTAACTATAGTAATGCACATACCCAAATTTACTGACTCTCAGTGATAAAAAGGTTTTGACCAACTGCCTTCCAGCGCCACCTGCAGTTTCTAAAACATAGATGCCTGCACACCACCAGTTATATTTCAGATAAAACAATTAAGCAAAATTAATTAATTATGCATACAATCAATACAAACGTTGATTTCCTGAATGCTGTGAAGCAAAGTTAGCAACGGTATATTTTATCTTCTTTTAGTAAATGTCTGAATACGTGAATCTTGGAACAAGCAAAGCCTAATGCAGTGGAAACAATGCCCAGATCTTGATCTGACAAAACTACTAGATCAGAAGGTCTACTAAATTGATTGAAACTCTTCCCTTATCAGTTGGGTTGTTTTTTTTAAACCACAATGGTGAGGACTAGAAACTTTAGAAGAAAAATGCTAGGATTCTCAGAGCTGCGCCAGCCGATTGTCTTGCTGAATGGGGATCTAGACTTACAGGTCTCCTGCATGAACACACGCATACTGCATTGTGCATCCTCTTTCCTTGCTGAAAGAGCTGCTAAACGTTCCCACCCGGTTCCCGTCCTTAGGGACACCAAAATAAAAAATCTGCAGCTGTTCTCCTCCTCCTGCAATCAAGCTGCAAAAGGCTGAAGCTGATTAATGGGCTATTCCAATGTCGCTAAGAGCTCTTCCCCCCCATGTACCAACAAATTACCCCTGGAGGCAGGGAGTCCCAGCTTACAGGGGGTTCAGGCTGCCTGCATGCTCTGCAGGCTTCAAGGGCGGAAAGTAGAAGAGGGAGATGATGTTGGCTGAGATGCAGAACACAGTTCTGGCTTTCTTTCCCCAGGCCCACCCAAAGGTACAGGTATTGGGAAGGTTACATTCAGTAAGGTTAACTAGCTCCCCTCAGGCTGCTTTAATGCCACTGAAGCTTCCTTGATAAACTTCAGTTAAGCAACTCCCATTGCCAGAGTTTTCAATGTCTAGTGGTGCCCATTAAGAATAAAGAGTTACTGAATTAAGTCAGAAAACAATGCAGAGTTACTCAGCTGAACCACTGCTACAGCATTGTCTGGGGACTCCGCACCTGAAGGGGGGCACCTTCAGCCAGAGGATATGGAATCCCTGGGAAATGGCATCCCATCTGGCTCCCAGGACAAAGGGACCCTGGGAAATTGCTCTGACCTTGGCTACTAGAAAGAACATCTCAGCAAGGGAAAGATCAGCTTGGCCAGAAAAGGAACAGTCGGAGGGACCTTGTTTTTGGAAGGGGGGAGACAACGTACTCAAATCTGTGAACCGCCAAGGGACTATAGACCCAAACGGGAGTACTCTCTGGCCTTTGCCGTGGACCAAATAAATGAAGGCCGCTGGGTCACTCTGTAATCAAGGTGAAATGCAAGCTTTTAAAATTAAAATATAATGTAATTCAGCAACATGAGTTTCCCTTCCTACACTCAAACCCAGAACAAGCTTCCAGGCCCAGAAGAAAATGCCCACAGGGGATAGTCAGGCAGATTTATTGCTACAGGCCAATTCAAATGTGAACACTTTAGAAAAATGAAGGCGAAGCTGCTTAACTTGGAATATGAACTTCATGCAGGCACAACAGCTAGGAAGATGCTACCTACTGAGTTAGACTGTCAGTTCACAGTTCTCAGTCCCATCAACACTGGCTGGCAGTGTTTCTCCAGGATTTTAAACAGAAGACTTTCTCTGCCCCCCTTTAACAAAGCAGGTGTTCCCTCACTGAGTTACAAGAGAGCCAAGGAGGTTGGGAAGCAAAGGTATCAGGTAGTCCAGGAATAAGCAACTGAAAGCAGATGATGGGGGAAGCCAGAAGGATGTGGGGAGGAAAAGGTTAAGGTCCTTGGTCATGTGACCTTTGGACATGACCAAAGGAGAGGCGGTGCTGTTAGTGGGGGGCTGTGAGAGAAGGGGGGAGCCAATCCAGCAGTAAGGCCAAAGAGATGAGGGGAGAACTAAGGTGTTCAGAAGATCTGGCCAAACCAAGCAAATCTGTCCCTGTGGAGTGGCCAGTATGACTGCACTGACGACCCTCCAAGGTCCCTTTCAGTAATAATATTTTATGATGATTTTGAATTTTTTGCTTTTTTTTTTTAAACACCTTGAGTCAAATTTCTAGCCTTCATGGTTGTAGGGAAAAGTTGGGAGTTGTTGTGGGCTGGGTCTGTGGAAAGTTCAGCAGTCAGAGAAGTGCCTAGGGCACTAAACACTTAGGCCATGGCATCACTGCCACATCTGCTGTGGCAGAAGAGGCACTGGACAAGGTGCGCTGCTGGTGCGACCTTATGCATAAACTCTGAACCAAGCACAGCCCCATGCGTCCTGGCATCGAAACAAGCACCTAACACCAGCAAATGCTGCAAAAGCAAGTGATGCAAGGTGACTTATGCAAGAACAGCAAAAGACTGAATGGGGCTTGATTTATTTTTTTCCATCTCGCACATTCTGTGCGTTAATTGCTTCCTATGAGCCTCTTTGGGCAGGAAACCAGGTCCTCCAATTACAACTTATGCCAGAATGCCAGATGCAAGGGAGGGCACCAGGATGAGGTCTCTTGCTATCTGGTGTGCTCCCTGGGGCATTTGGTGTGAGATACAGGAAGCTGGACTAGATGGGCCTATGGCCTGATCCAGTGGGGCTGTTCTTATGTTCTTAACTACAATTCCCAGGAAGCCTTGCAGGTCTCTTGTTATCTGGTGTGCTCCCTGGGGCATTTGGTGGGCCGCTGTGAGATACAGGAAGCTGGGCTAGATGGGCCTAGGGCCTGATCCAGTGGGGCTCTTCTTATGTTCTTAACTACAATTCCCAGGAAGCCTTGCAGGTCTCTTGTTATCTGGTGTGCTCCCTGGGGCATTTGGTGGGCCGCTGTGAGATACAGGAAGCTGGGCTAGATGGGCCTAGGGCCTGATCCAGTGGGGCTGTTCTTATGTTCTTAACTACAATTCCCAGGAAGCCTTGCAGATCTCTTGTTATCTGGTGTGCTCCCTGGGGCATTTGATGGGCCGCTGTGAGATACAGGAAGCTGGACTAGATGGGCCTGTGGCCTGATCCAGTGGGGCTGTTCTTATGTTCTTAACTACAATTCCCAGGAAGCCTTGCAGGTCTCTTGTTATCTGGTGTGCTCCCTGGGGCATTTGGTGGGCCGCTGTGAGATACAGTAAGCTGGGCTAGATGGGCCTGTGGCCTGATCCAGTGGGGCTGTTCTTATGTTCTTAACTACAATTCCCAGGAAGCCTTGCAGGTCTCTTGTTATCTGGTGTGCTCCCTGGGGCATTTGGTGGGCCGCTGTGAGATACAGGAAGCTGGACTAGATGGGCCTATGGCCTGATCCAGTGGGGCTGTTCTTATGTTCTTAACTACAATTCCCAGGAAGCCTTGCAGGTCTCTTGTTATCTGGTGTGCTCCCTGGGGCATTTGGTGGGCCGCTGTGAGATCCAGGAAGCTGGACTAGATGGGCCTATGGCCTGATCCAGTGGGGCTGTTCTTATGTTCTTAACTACAATTCCCAGGAAGCCTTGCAGATCTCTTGTTATCTGGTGTGCTCCCTGGGGCATTTGGTGGGCCGCTGTGAGATACAGGAAGCTGGACTAGATGGGCCTGTGGCCTGATCCAGTGGGGCTGTTCTTATGTTCTTAACTACAATTCCCAGGAAGCCTTGCAGGTCTCTTGTTATCTGGTGTGCTCCCTGGGGCATTTGGTGGGCCACTGTGAGATACAGGAAGCTGGACTAGATGGGCCTATGGCCTGACCCAGTGGGGCTGCTCTTATGTTCTTAACTGGTGATGGTGAGAGCTTCCCAAGGGGTGGACGTGCTGGCGTGGATTCCTTCAGGAACTGCAGAAATCAGATGCGGCTGCCAGCAGGCCCCTCAAAGACCTTTGGAATCCCTGTAGGCAACCAGAAGAGGTCAACAGAGGCAAGGCTGGTACAAGAGCCGAGGCATTCTGGGGCCCAAAATCAGGCTGGGGAGCTGCTGACTCTGTATGGTACTTCCAGAGAATAAGAAATAATCTCAGGCAAGCAGTAAATTTAAAGGTGCTTCGGAACAGGGCACTGAACCAAGCTCCAAAGCTGGTTTAGAGAGTCTTTCTCAGTAAACTGAGATCGAAAATCAACCTCCGCTCTCTTGGTTGCCACGTGAGGGTAAACAGAATGCTAGATGTAGGAAGGTGGCAGAGTGACGCAACTATCTTGTGGCCTTGTGTGTGCTCCCTGAGGCATGTGGTGGGCCGCTATGTCCCCCAAGCAAGCTATGGTGGCCGCTATGTCCACCATCTAGCAAGCTGGACTAGATGGCCCCTGGGTCTGATCCAGCAGAATTCTTATGTGATCCAGAAGTGAATCCCTGAATACTAAATGTGACACCACTGTGTGATTCAGGCTGTGGTTTTAAATCCTACTGCAAGTATTTTGTTTGCAAAAGTTCAAAAACGAACCTAGTTAAAAGCAATGAAATATCTTCCTCAATAATTATTTATTGCTGAATTCATTTAATGGAGGTGTATTGCAAACAAAGAGTTAAATTATTCTGCACGGAACAATTCAACGTCCAAACCCCTCACCAAATGATATTTTCTCACCCAAACTAGACACTGCAAGATAAACTTGACCCAAACCTTCATTTCTAAATGCTTCAACTGCCTGCTGGTGAGCTGCCAGCTGTGTTCAGTGCTCCCTCCCAAGGCTTCAGAAAACCGTCATCTCACAAGCAAAACCAAGGAGGAGTGAAACAAGGTGCAGGGATGTAGCCTAGCGACTTGTCCGGCCCATGAGGTGGCAGACTGACAATGGGGGGGGGGCGCCTCCCTGGATTTGAATAGGAAGGACAGAAGCATATAGGACAGGAGGGCTAGCAAGGAACCGGGTAGAAAGTGTGGTGAACTAGAGAAACCCTGAAGGAGCGGAGGAGAGGAGGATCGTGGGCTAGAGTGTCCCTAAAAGTGCAGAGGATGGCGGGCTAGAGACCCTGAAAGTGTTGAGGAGAGAAAGATAGTGGACTAGAGCATCCCTCCAAGTGTGGAGGAGAGGACGATGGTGGACTACAGCAAAACATTCTAGGCTCCCACTCTCTTCTCCTCCATGCTTCCACTCTTCTTCCTTCTCTTTCCGTATATAGAAGCGGGACAAGTAGCTAATGGGCTGCCAGGAGAGCAAGGCAGCATCTGGCTGCAACTGGCACCTCCTGAGTCACCAAGTCTTGGGCTGGTCCTGCTGTGACAGCCCACAGTACCTTCGCAGGATGCGCCTGCTTGAACTGTCTCAGCCAGCAGCTGCACCAGCCTCTGTTCCCCATCCACACGGACGGCCAGGAGTCAGCCTCACTGCACTGCAGTCCAAATCCAGCTGCAGAAAATCCTCTTGTTGCTCAGCAACCCCACAGATGCTCCTCTTGGCCTCCCTCACCGAGCTCAGGAAAAGAAGCTTGTAAAGGAGGGACAGCACAGTCGGAGCCCAAACGATTGGTGTCCTCAACAGACGCCTGCTATACTGAGTGGCTCCAAGAGTTACACAAGGACTATTGGGGGGAGGGGGGGAGAGACACCTCTGGGCGACTGTATCACCGTTTCTGCAGCTCCCCCACCACAACAATGGCAGAGCAATTAAAACAGCTGGCAATTAAGGGGCAGTCCTGAAACCTGAGCCCGTGATCAGCCCTCAAAGAACGGGACTGTGTTTGGGTGGCTCTCGCTGCCTAAGGGCAGAGGCGCCACCTAGTGTCGCTAAAGCACAATGGCTGCTTGCTAAAAGGAGCAGAGGAGCAGCCAAGAGCAAGAGACGTGCCCACTTGGCAACCTATTTGTATCCTCATTCACAGTGAAAGGAGAGCATTTACACCTTCCCTGGCCTTCCCCAAAGCTGCCAAACTGCTCCATCCATGGTTTTCTTCCTATGTGTCAGCACCAACAAAGCTACCTGGGAATCAAATGCCTACAAGCCATAGCTGGATTTCTAAAAAACAGGGGAGTTGACTGGCCACGGCTCAGAACTCATTCCCTACTCTAGCATCCAAGTTGGGGGTTTGGACCTATGCCCCAGAGCAGCACTAGGTGGGTCCAACAGAGCCCTTTTGAAAACACAGCCTTTGCCTCAGCGGGTTGGACCATCGGGGTTGCGTACATGCTTTAGGAAGACCAATGCCCTGAAATTCTTAATCAAAGTAACCCCAATTCTGCTAGATGGAAAGTTCCATTTTACAACCTACATTATTTGTTATGCAAATCAAGACACATCTCTATTATATTCCGGCTTATTTTCTCAATTTTATATCGTCATCTAAATAATTTAAATTTCATAGGAAGATATAACATGTTACCTTTCGTGCTTTGGGCAAACCCCCTTCAGCCATGTAGCTTACATGGCTGAGTATCCAAAGCTAACACATAAAGCAATACCACCAAAACCTACAACAGCAGTGGGAAAGGAATGCAGGTCAATGACCTTTAAATAATTTAAATTTCATATGAAGATATAACATGTTACCTTTCGTGCTTTGGGCAAACCCCCTTCAGCCACGTAGCTTACATGGCTGAGTATCCAAAGCTAACACATAAAGCAATACCACAAAAACCTACAACAGTAGTGGGAAAGGAATGCAGGTCAATGACCTTTGCTTTAGACAGGGAAGATCCCAGGTTCGATCCCTGGCTGCCTCTCCAGGCACGGCTGGGGAAGACTCCAAGTCCGAAACCTCCTGGAGAGATGCTGCCAGTCAGTGCTGGCAATAGAGCTAGACAGATTGAAGGTTGAACTCAGTAAGGCAGCATCATACGTGCAGCAACCACCATAAGGAACATTTCAACCACAACACATTTTACATCTAGCCACCCAATACAATTCCATACAACTTCTAGCCCAATGCTGACACTAAGGCCAACCTGTTGCCATCCTCTCACCCTTCCCAACATAAACATCTTCCTCCTCCTCCTCTGCTTACCGTGGCTGTCACTTTGTCCCAGTCTGTTACGAAGGCACGAAACCCTTCCCCAAATAGCATCCCAGCTGTCCTTGGGAGGCAACCAGTGGAGATGTTAGGGAAGCACATGGCAGAGAAAGAAAGAAAATGACATAAAACGGCTCATCAGTGGAGCAAACATGAATGTATTATTCCAGTCCAGTTTGTTTGGGGGTGTCAAAGTACTAGGGCAGGGGTGACCAAAACCCGGCCCAGGGGCCACATGCGGCCTTCGGGGACTCTCAGTCTGGCCCATGGGAAGCCCCCAGTCTCCAATGAGCCTCTGGCCCTCTGGAGATTTGCTAGAGCCCACACTGGCCTGACGCAACCGATCTCAGCGTGAAGGCGACTGTTCGACCTCTCGCGTGAACTGTGGGCCGAGGGCTCCCTCCACTGCTTGCTGTTTCACAAATGTGATGAAGCAGCTGCAACGAAGGAAAGGCTGGCCTTCCTTTCTGTAAGGCCTTTTACAGGTCTTGAGCTATTGTAAGACCTTCATTCATTCATGTAAGTTCCACCTCTAATACATTCATTTGCGTAAATTTATTCAAATTTGAAATGTAAATTAAATTCTTTTTATCCTGGCCCCCAACACAGTGTCAGAGAGATGATGTGGCCCTCCTGTCAAAAAGTTTGCACACCCCTGTACTAGGGAAACAGACTTTTTTAAAAGACAAGCTTTTCACCCAATGATGACTGGCAGCATCTCTGCAGCAAGCCATATCTCAAGTTTCAGTATCACAACAAGGAGCAGGGCATGATTTAGGGTCCTGCCAGACCTTCCCAAGAACCACCTGCAGGTCTGGTGGCTCCCTGCCCTGCAACAAGGCCAAGAGGATGACCAACTCCACCCCTCTGCTACCTACTTAAACCTGACAATGCCCAAAACATAGTTGGTTAAGAACTATTGCTCTTTTTCCCTCTCACACAACATCAGAACCAGAGCACTAAAATTGTGTGTTGAGAGTTAGGACACACAAAAGAAAATATTTCTTTATCTGACATGTAATTGAGTGCTCCTTTTAGCGGAAAGTCGGGATATAAATTATACTAATAAATAAATAAATAAATAATAATTACTCTGTGGAACTCCTTGCCACAGGATATGGTGATGGCATCTGGCCTGGATGCCTTTAAAAGGGGATTGAACAAATTTCGGAAGATAAGTCCATCGCAGATTACAAGCCATGATGGGTATGTGAAACCTCCTGATTTCAGAAGTAGGCTACCTCAAAATGCAAGATGCAAGGGAGGGTACCAGGTCTCTTGTTGTCTTGTGTGCTCCCTGAGGCATCTGGTGGGCCACTTCGAGATACAGGAGGCTGGACTAGATGGGCCTTTGGCCTGATCCAGAGGGGCTCTTCTTATTAAAGGGGGCACATGGTGCAGTGCTCTGTCAAGTTGTCAAAAAGTCACATATTTACTGTCTCCTTAAAAGGGGAAGGAGATTGCGTAGCTGGAAAGCCACCACTGAAAAGGCCTGCCCTACACCTCTGTTGGTCGCATCTCAGCAGCATGTGGGATGCAGAGAGGAATTCAGCCAACTAATGCCAGGTTGGAACAGGCTCACACGGGAGAATACAGTCCTTTGGTTAACCAGATCCCAAGCCACAGAAGTCTTCACAGGTAAAATCCAGCACTCTGAATTGCACTGGAATTAATTTCTGTGGGGCGAGGATTGAGTGGGACAATTAGACGACTAAGGGAAAGGGACAGAATGGAAATACAGGAATACTATCATGTTTAAAACCAACATACTTTTATGGTTACAGCAACCAATTAGGATGCAGCTCTTCTAAGAAATAGCTAAACAATTAAATGATAAATGTTGATGGGATTTGCCAATCTGAATCCCTCTGATTTTAAAAAATCAATGTATGAGGGTGATGGGCAAAGCCTTCTTTCCCTTTATTGATTGCAGAAGTGGAAGCTGGGAGATTAAAGCCTTTCAGATGGCAGTTGTGGTTGGAGAAAGATTTACGCTAAGCCTGGGTAAAGATTTATATGCTGTGGTTTGACTCTTTGGCACACAGACAGATCAAACAAGCAAAGGACCTTCCAGAGGCCCTGGACACCACCTGTACAGTCTGCAAACATGTGGGTGCCTAAATGCACTGGAAGACAGCTAGACAGAGATGGGGGAGGTAGGGGGGAAAATGACTATTCTGCCAAAGTTCAACATGCTGCAAGCACCCAGTTAGAAGTCACATTATTGAGACACATCCATAACGTAGTATTATTTTGGACCATTAGTTTTGAGGCAGAGGTTGCTGCATTTGGGAACACTGCAACAATCAGAGTAACCGATACCATTTGAAAGCATTAAAACATGACAAGAAGAAGAAAAGGCTTCCCATTCTGACCTCACCTTGTTGGTGTTTTGCTGCAGGAGTGAGGGAGATGTTGGTTCACTGGTGAACCAGCAACCAATTTCTGGTGGATTGCTTGTGGCTACCAGCTGCAATAATTCCTGCAAAAGGATGCAGAAGTGGGCAGACTGTGGTCTCATCTGAGCTGCTAGATGGAGGAGCTTAATACCAGAGGAGTACAATATAGTGGGTCCACTATATCCACAGATTTGGGAACTGCAGATTTCATTATCTGTGGGTCCCTGAACCTGCAGGGTAGACCCACATGCATCCTCCAGAGGCAACAGAAGATGTGTTCCAGTTGCCTCTGGACGGTGTTCCGAGGGCTGAAGAGGCCACACGCAGGTTTCCTGATCTGCAGCGGGTCCTGGAACAGAACCCCCATGGATAATGAGGGCAGCCCTGTCCAATTAGCTAAGCCTTAAATCTACAGTGATTTTCAAGCAGTGTGCTGCAGCAGGTCCATAGGTGTGCCACAGGAGCTTGGAACACACAGGTTGAAAATGGTTGAAAAACTCTTCCGGGTTCTACTTCTAGGGTAACTCTCTAGTAACCAACTGCCTGACCCTCTTCCTCTGCCGGCAAGAGTGACGTGGAAGCCAGAAGTGTCATCAAAAGAGAAAACCATAAAAGTCAGCAAGAAAAATTATGCAGGGGATGGACAGAGTGGATAGGGAGCTGCTCTTGACACTCTCACATAACACCAGAACCAGGGGATATCCACTAAAATTGAGTGTTGGGAGAGTTAGAACAGACAAAAGAAAATATTTCTTTACTCAGCGTGTGGTTGGTCTGTGGAACTCTTTGCCACAGGATGTGGTGATGGCAACTGGCCTGGATGCCTTTAAAAGGGGATTGGAAAAGTTTCTGGAGGAAAAATCCATTATGGGGTACAAGCCATGACGTGTATGCACAACCTCCTGATTTTAGAAATGGGTTATGTCAGAATGCCAGATGCAAGGGAGGGCACCAGGATGAGGTCTCTTGTTATCTGGTGTGCTCCCTGGGGCATTTGGTGGGCCGCTGTGAGATACAGGAAGCTGGACTAGATGGGCCTGTGGCCTGATCCAGTGGGGCTGTTCTTATGTTCTTAACTACAATTCCCAGGAGGCCTTGCAAGTCTCTTGTTATCTGGTGTGCTCCTTGGGGCATTTGGTGGGCCGCTGTGAGATACAGGAAGCTGGACTAGATGGGCCTATGGCCTGATCCAGTGGGGCTGTTCTTATGTAAAAACGTTGAAAATAAATGAATAAACCCATTTCTGCCTGGCCCACAGGTGCACACATTTGATCCCTGTTGTGTAGATGCAACGTTGGGCAGAAATGACTTAAGAGGCCCTCGGCATTTGCTTTTACTCTGCCAATCTTGCACACGCCAGCAGAAATTGGAGTAGCCCACCCAAAAGTGGAACAGCATTCACGTCCCAGAACGTACTTGAGGGAATCCAGGACCGTCTGCCTGTGCTCAGCAGCTTTCAACCGGATTTGTTCTCGAATGAGGTCGGCGTTATCCCGCTCTGCTTTTGCCCGGGCTCGAGCCTCAGCTTCAATCCGCAACATCTCGTTCTTGTGCCGGAGCTCCATCTCCCGCTCCACGGTGGCTGTGGACGAAAAGGCCATGTTGCCTTCAAAAGACCTGCATTCACCATTTGAGAGAGGGTGGTGGATGGAGGAGAGTGAGGGAGACCCAGGAGCGAACAAAGAATAAAACTGGGGGGGGGAGAGGGGTTTTCTTCTGTGAGAGATGTGAAGCAAGAGCACCAGCAGGGGAAGAATGCAAGATCATTAGAAGGTAAGAACTGCCCTGCTGGACCTAACCAAGTGTGCACCACTGCCTTTGGCAAGGTCAATGAAATGCTCCACCAAGTTTTGTGTTGTCTAGCTAAACAGAAGCACCACACACAGAAGTAGTGCACTTTAAAGGACTAGGTAGGCTCTGGTGGCAGGAAGGTAACAGCTCTTGTCTTCCTGACTCCGGGAGGGTTCTACAGCTCAGAGAATGAGCTTATTTTGCATGCAGTAAAGTTCCAGGTTCAGTCCCTGGAGCCAGTCTGTCTGAAGCTCTAAAGGGCTGCTGCAGGCCAGCGCTGACAATACTGAGTGACACCAACAAATGGTCAGCTTCGGCTACATCAGCTTCATCAGTTCAATAAAAGGGAGGAGACAGAACTGCACCTTACCGCGCCTCATGGCCTCCTGCTTCTGAACGGATTCCTCCTGCTTTCTCAAGTTCTCTTCGTTAAGCAGTTGCTGTGGAGACAAAAATCCCACCCATAAATGACATCACTCACAGCTGGGAGTGTTGGGGAGGAGAGGAACGCCTTCCAAGTTCACATTGCAGGCACTGCACGCAGAAGGGTCCAGATTCAGTCTCTTGGCAGTGAAAATTGTCAGGTAAAGGAAGTGGTGGGAGGCCTGCTCTGAAAGTGGCTGGAAGTTGCAGTCGCAGCCTGCTATGTCACGGAGCCTGGGCCAATCTAGCTCAGTGCTGCAGACACTGCTGCAGCCACAGAGGTTCTCCAGGCTTTGGGGTGAGAGCCTTTCCTAGCCCTACTTGGCAATTAAAATGCAAGACCTTTTTCATGCAAAGTAGGTGCTCCATCTTGGAGTTACAGAACCATCCCTGATTCAGCTACAGCTCCTCTCTTACAGTTATATCTCCCTGACAAAGGCCAGTTTGAAGGAGGCCAGCTTAAAACAGAAAATTCTAAGGCCCAAATCTTAACCAACTTTCCAACACTGGCACAGGGTGCCAATGGGGCATGTGCTGCATCCTGCAGTTGGGTGGAACTCATGGAAGCCTCCTCAAAGTAAAAGAATGTTTGGAGCTCCATTGCCCTTATATCGGTGCTGGAAACTGCGTTTGGATTGCATCCTAAGGCATCTCCAGGTAGGGCTGGAAAGATCCTTGCCTAAAACCTTGGAGAGATGCTGCCAGTCGGCACTAATACCAGAGGGATCGCTCATCTGAATCAGTAGGAAGCAGTTTATGCTTTCAAGGAAAGGACATCACAAAATCATGCATTCCCCCAAACGGAGGGTTTTCGTGCAGGTTTCCAGACTATACCCTCCCCAGTCAAATGCCTCCCCAAAACTCCTGGAGAGCTTTGATTTCAAGCTCATTTCTCACTGCAGTTGGGACACAGTTGGAAACCCAGGTGACTTTCCAGTAGCCTGGTGGGACCCACCTGCTGTCGCAATTGGTCTTCGTAACGCTGTCTGGCCAGCTTGTCTTGATACTGAGCTCTCTTTGGGAAAAAGAAAATTGGAGAAGAGAGAGAGAAACTGTTAAATGTCAAGACAGACCAAGGTGATGAGCTTTGGGGAACAGGGTCTGACATGATTGCCCCGGGGAAATAATAAAGAATAAAGACTTTACTGCTTGCTGCTGCCTTGTCTCTTCGCTCAGCGTTTTCCGCCTCTCCTCTGCTTGTATCCGAACCTGTTCGTTTTTCAGTTGCTCTATGGCAGCCTCGTATTCCTAGGACGGGCAAACAAGGACCATGGTGATGTCCAGGGATGGTTTAGAAAAGACAAGAAAGAAGGGGAATAGCGAAAGCGATAAAAAACCAGCAAGGAGGCAGTTGCAATCTCCTCCCCTCTACCCAGCTTTCTGCTGCAAAAAGTATATATTTCTCTTATTGCTGGGACCAATCACCCCCTATTGCAGCACTGTATCCGATTGTAAGCCCCCCAGGATACAGACCACCTTCCTCTCTCAAGAAAATAACTGCATGTTCATACCCTGTTCATCCCTACATCCATTTCCTCCTTCACTCCTGTGATATCTTCCTTGCATCAATCTTACTTTGTAAGTCCTCAAGAATGGACACTGCCCTCTCCCTTGGTGAATGTGTAACTCAGGGCACATGCTTACAAAAAAAAAGCCCAAAAGCTTGTCACCGGAAACAGCGCTGCTGAAGCTGCCAGTGCCCACATAGCCAAGACAAAACAGATCTTCAAAAAATTAAAAGGCCCAGCAGCAGACACTTGGCCCACACCAAATCCAAGGCTCCCAATGGTGACTGGGCAAGGGGTGAAAATCAAAACTGCACCTGTGACGTGGAGGTTCCACTCACCTTCAACTTGGTCTGCTGCTCCAGCTGCACTGTTTGCTCCTGCATCTGGGCAAGGTTGAGGGCTTCTTTTGCATGTCCTAGCAACGAGGACACATCCGTCAGTACAATTGGCCCAACCAACTAACATTTCTACCAGGCAGAGCCGAGCCTGAAGACCCAAAGTCTCTAGCCTAGTGATTTTCAACCTTTTTTTTTTTTAAACTCAAGGCACACCATCACTTTTTGGACAATTGACAAGGCACACTGCACTGCCACTTGGAGGGTCACATCCCCCAATGGCCCTCTAAATAAATGACCCACTCCCAAACTCCCACAACACTCCCATGGAGCATGCACAACACACCAATATGCTGTGGCACTCTGATTGAAAATAGCTGCTCTAGGCAGTTCCTATGCCCTCCAACCCAATAGTAGTAAGTCAATCTGTTAGGGCAGGCCTATTTGACAGGGGCTCCATTCCAGGAATGCAACTCCAAGGAATGACACACTTTAGTTGCAAAGCACCAAACTGCTCTGAAATGGAAAACGCAAAAAAAAAAAAAAAACTCTCTCGATCAGAAGCATAAACAAACCTCCTTTTAACATATAAAACTACAACTGGACAGAAAGCATCAAATGACCTTGACTAGGAGGACATAATCCTGGAAAAATGGCTCCCATTTTCTATCTGAGGCAGATTCAACAAAGTGAAAATATAAGAAAGCAGAGAGACTCCGTGTGACATGTGATGCACTGACCCTTTAAACACCATTCGGGTTGCTGCCGACTGTGTGCAGCTAACGGTACTTTCTCATGCTTCTGAATAGCACAAGGATTGTCGTTTAGCATGTTCTGAATTCATGTTCACTTGTGGGTCTGTGTTTGTGGCCTGCATATTAAAGGTTCCCACGTGAGGATGCAGTACAATTACTTGATGGTTATATTATACATTAACTTAAAAATTACAATGTTATTTAAGAAACCCTATTAGAGAAGTTCATGGGGAGTGCTGAACCATGCCCACCCACCACACACTCAACATTGGTGCCTGAGGTCCATGCATTCAGTGGAAAGCATCAAAGAGGCCTAGGAGAAGGCTCCTCGCACACAGAAAAGTAGCATGCCATGGAGAAGGCTAGGCTGGCGCTCCCTGACATGCTTTCTATTTGCAAACAATACTTTTATGCAGAGCATCACACAAGCCCGCACTTGCATCAGCAATGGGTCTCTGTGAGAGACACACCATGCAACATGGCGCCTGTGAAAGATCACAAAAAAGAACACTATGCTCGCACATCAAACACTCTGAGTGCCTTCCCACAGATGCACACCTGGTTCCAAACCAAGCAGGTCTCTTCAGAAAGAAGAAGCACTTGATACTTCTTCAGAAAAACACTTTGAGGATTCTTTCCTTGACAGGAATATTCTCTTAAAAAAAACAAAAAACCTAAGTTTCTCACCCCTGATGAAGATCTCAGATCACTTAATTTTCAGCACATAGTATTTTTTCATGTATCAGTTTGCGTCCCACTTGCTTTACCAAAAAAACTAAAGGAACTAACCACTACTGAGCCAGCAAAACAAAAACCAAACTTTTGCAGGTTCAGCCTCTTTCAGTTCACAACCTGATCTGGGGGAAGAGGAGGATATAGCTAAGTGGATTTTTTTTAAATAGGTATTTATATACCGCCTTTCTTGGTCTTTATTCAACACTTTATTCAAGGCGATTTACATAGGCAGGCTAATTTAAATCCCCGTAAGGATTTTTACAATTGAAAGAAGGCTCTATCTTTCAAGAGCCACAACAATTCAGATGTTTCATTCTGATCTGGCCTCCATCCTGGCCTCCATCCTCCCACGCTCAGAGCAGATGGCTCAGCTTGTCAGTGCTTCAAGATCGCATGTTAAGGATATAGGTTAACCCAGGTAACCTCTCCAGGTAGGGCCAGGAAAGACCCCTGCCTACAATCCTAGAGAGAAGTTGCCAGTCAATGTTGCTAATAATGACCGCTTTAAAGCAGGCTTGTATGTGGACAGGGAAGCAACTCCTATTCTGGATTCACCAATAATTGACCCTGTAGGTGTCACCACTGTAAGACCAAAGGGCAACTCCTCTGAGAGACGCTGATGTAATCGCTGCCAGAATGCAGCCATTGACCCTGCACAAATGCTTCTTCAAAGGAGAACCAGACAGACCCTCCAGGGCTGCCATTTAAAGGAGGTTCACACCATAGATCTAGTTCAACCTTTGCTCCCATTTGAATCAACAGCTTCCTCCAGGAGCCTGATCCTTACTTCAGACTGAATCACTTTGACCTCCCTCTCCTTCCTGCCTGCCAGATTCAGAAAGGGGCAAAAGGACCACAGAGCCTCCAGGTTCATTTAACCCTTTCTGATCACTGCTTCCAGGATCTAGCACTTTACCCAAGGATCAGGGGCCAAAGCTCAGTCATACTTCTTTCACAGGCAGAAGGTCCCAGGTTCAATCCCTGGCAGCATCTCCAAGAGGGCTGGGAATGACTCCTATTCAAAACCTTGGACAGACACTGCCTGTCTGTGCTGACAATGCCGGATTAGATGGATTCTCCTTAGGCAGACGCCAGTGCCCATTTGATGAAGCACCAGCAGCAAATGTTAGAATTCCTAACCCTGCTTCCAAGTAAGGCTGGGAAAGACCCTTCCTCCCCCCCTGTGGAAACCCAGAAGGGACGGACTGTATTTCTCCACTCTCCTTGGAAGTGCTTCAAGGAGTTCAATGGTCCAGAAAGCACGACTGCCAGTCAGACCAGGAATGTTGGGCTGGCTGGACCAGGGGCCAGACTCAGCAGGTGGCGTCTTTCCCTCTTCCCTGCTTCTGCCCCTCTTGACCCCTTTGGCCCTGCTTCTCCCGCATGATCCCCACTTTCTCCTTGACCCCTCCCGGCCCCCAATACACCCCTTGCCTCCCACTGCCCCACCTTCCCTTTGGCACCCCCTTGGCTCCCAATGCACCCTTTATGGCCCCCCCATTTGGCACCCCCTTGGCCCCCACTGCCCCCTTCCTGGCCTCCCTCTTCCCCCTTGGCCCCCTCTGACCCCCCCTCTTGGCCCCCACAGCCCCCCGCTGACTCCCACTGCCCCCTTCCTGGCCCCCTCTGCTCTCCCCTTGGTCCCCACAGCCCCCCGTTGACTCCCACTGCCCCCCTCTGCTCTCCCCTTGGTCCCCACCACCCCCTCCGGACTCACGGGAGGCGTCGAGCTCCCTGGCGGCCTTGGCGGCGCGCTCCAGCCCGGTGGGGTCGAAGTTGCTCCACTTGTCCTTGGGGCGGCTGCTCTCGCCAGCGCCCTCCGCGGGGGCCGCTCCGGGGGGAGGCGGCAGCGGGGGGGCCCCGACACCTGCGGGGGGGCCCGCGTCCCCCCCAGCGCCGCCCCCGCCGCGGTTGAGCCCGAACAGCCACGACATGACCCGGCCGGCCGGCGAGCGAGAAGGCGCTACCCGCTGCACACACGCGGACTCGGCGCCGCCCCACCCCTTCCGACCGCCGCCGAACGCCAGTGGACGAAAATCGAGGAGGAGCCGCGGCGGACACGAGTTTCCGGTACTGGCGTGCCGCTCTAGGCCTTTACCTCTCTCTGATGAACCTCTCCTCATTGCGAAGCGGGGCCTACCATGGACACGCCAAGGGCTAGAGCGACGCACAGGAAAAGCAACCCGGACGTTCCGATCCCCGTTTCTATGGTGACCCGCCAGGGACACCTTTTGAGCCGGCCTCTCACCTTGCATAGGAAACTCGAAGCACAGAGCGACGCCTCACCATAAAGTTGCGAAAGCCTAGAGAGACACACCGCAGGAGCCCTGGCAGGAGAAGCCGGCTCTGTGGCTGTCTCCCCAGCTGGCTGCAGAACACGTGTTGGCAGGCTCCCACGTGCACGAGTTTACAGCAAGAACACCCACACTTACCTGGGAGTGAGCCCCATTGACTGCCACTGTTAAAAGCACAGATCAGTCACATTTCGCCAAATGCAGTCACTTAATAAAAATAAAATACACATTGAAACCAATGGGGACGCACCTGAAGTGGACTCACGACCCACAGTTTGACAAACACTGTGTGCATTCCTGCTGGCCTGTTTTTTTCTTACTGATTGCAAGTATCATAATGAATGACTGTTGTTAATGAACTATCCTGGCTGAAATCTTACCCACAATTACCCAGGAGTGAGCCCCATTGACTACCATTGTTAAAAGCATCTTCATAGTAGCCATTAAAAACACAGATCTGACACATTTCTCCAAGTGCCGTCGCATATCATGGTAGTGTCAAGTCTACCGTATTAAAATATACATCATGTTGTTGGCATCCTTCAGTCTCGGAAGACTATGGTGTCACGCTCTGAATGGTGTTTCTGGAACAGAGTGTCCTCTCCAGTGCGCGAAGCCTGGGTAAAGTAGGTATGGAGGATAGGCTGTTACCCATGCAGCAAATCCCCCCTCTCCACGTCGCTGAAATAGTCCAATGGAAAGGCAGAAGCCAATACGGTTGGTTCCAGCGACATTGCAGGAGTTGCCAGAACGTGACTGTGTTCAGCCATGAACTGCCTCAGGGACTCTGGGTCCGGATTTTGCCTCGAGGTTGACTCCTGAAGCCTTTTCCATAACTGGATGTAGCCACAAGGCAGTGGAGGTTTGGGATCAGAGTTTTCCTTCTCTCAGATGAGCTGCCTTCCCAGGCTGACGAGTCCCATCTACCTGGTGGTTGTTTAGTCGCCTCTTACAACAAGTACAGCCAAACTGAGCGCCTATTCTTATCCCCAGCCCCCAGGGGAAAATATACATCATAAGAACATAAGAACAGCCCCACTGGATCAGGCCATAGGCCCATCTAGTCCCGCTTCCTGGATCTCACAGAGGCCCACCAAATGCCCCAGGGCACCAGGGAGGCCTCCTCCTGGTGCCCTCCCTCACCTCTGGCATTCTGACATAGCCCATTTCTAAAATCAGGAGGTTGCACATACACATCATGGCTTGTAACCCGTAATGGATTTTTCCAAATTGTTTCCATTGAAACAAATGGGGACCCACCTGAAATTGACTTGCAACCCACCTAGTGGGTCCTGACCCACACTTTGAGAAACAGTTTCAGTGGTGTATCTGGAGGGGGGCAGAGTGGCCGGTCCGGTGGGGAGGCTCAGCAGGGTGGGCAAAATGGCTCCATTTTGCTCCCCCTGCCGGGAATGGCTCCGAAGGGAGGGGCCGCTTGCCCACCCCACTGCGCCTCCCCGCCGGACTGGCCACTCCACTCCCCTCCAGCTATGCCACCGCACTGTTTACGTTACTGCTGGCCTGTTCTTTGCTCTTGACTGCACATATCATAAGCTTTAATGAACACTGTTTTATGGTTTTGCCAACTATCTGGGCATCCCAGGATAAAGGGCAGGAGATGAAAGGTTGTGGTGGCGGCACCTTCTCCCACACACCCCCTTCACAGGCACACGGAGTGGTTGACCACGTTTTTCGCAACCACTTCAAGCGTGCTGCAAACCTGGCAGTAACTGGCGATCACACCTGAAATTGGCTTACGACCCACCTGGTGGGTCCGGATCCACACTTTGAGAAATATATTATATTATCATTATTACAGTAATTATAATTATTTTTTGTATTGGCAACCTTCAGTCTCGAAAGACTATGGTATCGCGCTCTGAAAGGTGGTTCTGACACAGCGTCTAGTGTGGCTGAAAAGGCCAATCCGGGAGTGACAATCCCTTCCACACCGGGAGCAAGTGCAGTCTGTCCCTGGTCTGACTCCCTGGCTATGGGCCTTCCTTCTTTGCCTCTTTGCCTCAGACTGTTGGCCAAGTCTCTTCAAACTGGGAAAGGCCATGCTGCACAGCCTGCCTCCAAGCGGGCCGCTCAGAGGCCAGGGTTTCCCACTTGTTGAGGTCCATCCCTAAGGCCTTCAGATCCTTTATAATTATTAAGAATGTTTGTATATCGGTTTTCTAAATGCCTACAGTTTACAGGCTCAGAATACAGCTGGCAGCCCAATCCTATCCACACTTTCCTGGGAGTAAGCCCCATTGACTCCAGTGGGACTTACTTCTGAGTAGACATGCATAAGATTGGGCTGTAAGGCTGCAATCCTAACCACACTTTCCTGAGAGTAAGCCCCATTGAACAAAATAGGACTTACTTCTGAGTAGACCTGGTTAGGGTTATTATTTTTTATTATTAAAAATAATTATTTTTAATTATTATTATTTTTATTAATATTATTTTCTCAGAATTTGTTACCCGCTTTTCTCCCAAACGGGCACCCAAGCAGCTTTCAAAATACAAAAACAGTATTGTATTAATTGTATTTTATATTGTACTTTTCCTGCTGTACACTGCTTTGAGCAACGGAAAAGCAGGATGGAAATTTTTTAAATAAGTACAAAACATAAATAATTATGAGTTAAATACAAAGCATGCAATAGATGCCTATATAAGCTCACAAATTTAAAAAGTTTTAAAAATATAAAAGCTAGCTAGCTAGACAGACAGACCTTACAGGGTTGCTGTAAAGATCTGTTTGTTTATTTATTAGATTTATATTCCACCTTTCTCCCCAAAGGGCCTCCAAGATCGCATTAAGATAATGCAGTGAAGTTGGTGGCATGCTCAACAAGCCCTATTGTTTCCCAACTTCCCAGCTTGCTTTTTGATTACAGTTGTGGGTGGGCAGTGTGCCCCACAGCTGGAGCTGCACTTTACATTTCTGTCCATCTTTGCATATATATGCAAAGTGACCAAATGTGTACACCTGTGGGCCAGGCAAAAAAGGGTCAAATACAACAAAACGATGGGAAAATACTGGAGCAGAGAAAGGTAAGGGAGGAAGGCGATGCTTCCTTTCTCCTCCTCTGGCTGCTCAGATGTTGATCGGTGGTTCTGTGGCCACTGCAAGGGAAGAGGGCTAGGGAGCTACCCAGTTGCAGCTTCTCTCCTGCTGCATCGCTACCCCATTCTAGCAGGTTCCGATCACGCTGTGCAATGCCTTGTAATCACCACGGCTGCATGGCTGAGCATCAACTGCCATGCTATCCCGCACTAGTAGCACATGGGCAGCCCAATCCTAAGCTGCACTGGCGCAGCCAGGCCACTTGGCCTGGGCTGCATCCAAAGCAGCTTAGGACTTGGCTGAAGGTCACCTCAGTTAAGAGGGTATTTCCCCTTACCCCAAGTAAAGCCCCAGCCAGTCCTATGGGGCTTCTTGGATCTGTGGCAGCTGTGTAGCTGGTGCAAATCCGGGGAGCCCGTGTAGGGCTGCTTGGGCCAGGGTTTGGATATGGTGTGTGCTCCAACCATCAATCCCACCCCCTCGGCCCGATCCGCCTCCCGTTTCACTCTCCTCCTGCCCAAAACGCCCTTTCTGCCTTTGTGCCAACCTCCCGCCACCCTTTCCTAGCCTCCAAGCCATCCGGCACAGGAGTCAAATCTGGCTATGCTGAGCCGTTACAGGCCTCCGCTTCAGCCCATTTGGCTCCTGAGTAGGCAAAAACGTGCCTTATGGCACATTTGCAACACTTGGAGCCAGTGCAGGGACAACTGAGCCAGCTCACAACATGATTTGGGTTGCACTGTCAGTATCTCTGTATGGAAAACATTGCCCAATGCAAGTGCTTTAAAAAGAGAAATTCTCATGAAAACAAAAGAGCGGCAGTAGAGAAAAATGCTTGTGTTTTGTTTTTTTTAATGTTAAGCTAACATTTCGGTCTTTAATTCACCCCCTTAAAAAACTGACAGGTGACACGGTCAACTTTGAGTTTTCATTTAATCAGACTAAAATCCTTAAGAAAAACAAAGCCACGCACCGTCAGGCATATTTTCCCTTAACAAGAAATGAATTGCAATAAGTGCGTTCCAAAGCTGGTCTGCTTGCAACAACACTTTCACGGGAGCAAATCGTTATCCACAGGATTCAGACAAGGCTAAACAGAGGACATGATTGCATTGCAACACTTTTGCCCCAGAGCTGGTGGCTGAAGCTTGCAGATATTCTATGCTAAGAAAATGCTGGAACAGTGAATAGTCCATCTTTTACCTCCAGTCTCCTCTGGGTATCCATTTAAGGTTTGGCCCCATTGTAAAAGCACCATCAAAAAGTTTTGTCTTCAAGTTTCCTCAGGAAGAGAAAAAAAAAGTTGCTATTTCCAGGGAACAAGTTTGAGGGAGTTTTTAGCTGAACTGCAGTTCCTGGATCAGATCCACAAGCGAGAGGTGAAGAAACCGCAGTCCAGTGTAAGAGTCATGCCTGTTGTTCTTTCCTCCAAAGAAGCTTAGGATCTGCAGACTGATTGGTGCAGAAGGCGCCCAGAACAAGGACCCCTGGTGCACCTTGTAGAACTATGGGATCCGATCCAAACTTGCCAGGCTGGCCTGTCAGCAAAGTGGACTGAAACTGAATTAATAAGTAGCAGCTAAGCTGTCTGCATCTGTCTTCTTTTCCTGCATGCCCTGAATTTGAAAAGAAAAAGAACAGAACGGACGAGGAAGCAGAGGAGATGAGAGTGCTGGGTTAGAGTGTCTTCCTGGAGACATGCTAGCACACTCTCTCCACTCCTCCACTTCCTCTTCCTCTTCCAATCCAGGGAGCATGGGCAGAATGAAAGTGGTGGAGAATACCAGCGGCCGCTCTCCATGCCTGAAGTGGCTCCCCCAAATTAGGAGGCGATAGCGTTGGGCGTTCTGACTCAAGTGCTGGCAGATTCAGGGCTTGTGCCACTGGAACAAGCACAGAGGATCTTCCTAGTTCCATCCTCCCTGCTGCAGTCTCTGGCTGCCCTTTGAAAAAGTGCTCCTGAGAATCCGGGGACCCCAAGGACAGCATGGGGTACAACGCGGGGAATTGCAGAGACATGAGCAATCTCTGGAAACTTAGCACAGAAACTTCCCACATGTGGAAAGGTGCTTGAGTGGTTGTGTGGATTTTGTATCAGGGCCCGCTTTATAAGGGGTCCTGAGAGCTGAAATGGGGAGGAGTGAGGAATAAGGTAGCTCTATTATGCTCATGCCATTGTATGACGATAAGTTTGATCCAATCTGTAGTTCCCAGGTTTCTCTAGGGAGGAGTAACTGTTAAACCCCTATACAGTATATTTACGCTTCTTTGCATTCCCAGTGGGCAAAAATACAGTCCCCTGCAGAACCCACAGTCTGTGACACAAAGAAGCAGTCCTTCAGAGGAGAGGACTTGTATCTTATTTCATTATTAGCTACAGCTATTCTGAGCCTGGTTATCATTTTTATAAAGACCCAGTAACACTGAAAACATACCAATATCTAAGATGCTTAGGGCTGTACGGTTTAGATAATTAAGTGGCTGGATTTCAATTGATCAAAAAGGTTTTGATCTGTTAAAAAGCTGCTGCGTGTTAATCAAGCAGCAGATTAATAGAGAACCAATGAATACAAGTGCTGACAAAAAAAGAAATAAACACCCTGCTGAATTGGAAAGAGGCATTCCCACTTCTCACACTCAGGAGGGAATGCTTCTTCCAAGACACGGCGTTTTCTCCCACACAAAGGAGGGAATGCCTCTTCCAAGATGAGGCATTCCCACATCTCTCAAACAGACAAAGGAATGCCTCATTCGAGATGAGGCATTCCCCCTTGTCTCACGTACAGGACAGGATGCCTCCTCTAAGAGTCTAGCTACCGCAACATCAGCCTGTATTGTCTTAAAAAAAAACAAACCCAAAACACTCGCGCTCAGGACTATTGCTCTATTCCTACACAAACATATTCCAATTTAACCCATTAGTCAGTTAAAGCTGAGGTTTCTTCACCCATTCGGGCGGCTGTCCAAGTGCTAATGTCTCCTTGCGGTTCACTTCTCACTGCTTTTTCTAATGCGTCTGTGAAAATGCAACGTGACTCCTTGTAGCAATCCCAAGCTCAGGGCGGCGCTAAATACCAAGTCCATCTATGCCAGTACTATTGCCAGACCTTTCGTTGACCCACTGTCAGTCATCAGAAAGAGTTCCTTCTCATCAATGCTACCCAAGGTCCTCTGATTGGGAAATGCCAGGCTATTGACCACAGAACTTCCTCCACAGAAAGCCGCTAATGAGCAACGGCCCCTTAGGTTAATCTGCTAAGACAATACTGAGCTAGATGAATCATATGAATAACAAACTACATTTGGAATAACATGTGTACTGCAGCAGACAAGAACTGCTGGACCCTCAAGCTCAGAGAAATGGCTACAGCAACTGCTCTTGAACCCCAAATTTCCATCAGCCTATTTATTGCCTGCCTACATTTTATCTACATGGAAAAGGCTGGGGAGGGGGGAGTTGTGGGACAGCTGTTGAAGCTGCTGATGGGTGGTTCAACATCTCAAGGGGATTTTCCTCCAGGAGATAGTGGTATCAATTTCTAGATTTGGTCCGTCAAAAGTGTACATGAGGTTTCGGCATCACTGCTGAGGATCCAACAGGCAGCAATATAGTGGTAAAGAATCCCAGCAGCCCCGAGCCTTTGCTGGTTGAGTCTCCAGAAGACCACATAAGAGACCTTCTGAAGCCTTGGCAACAACACACACCAGCCGAATGTCCAAACAAAATTGGACACCCTTTTTTGGCTCACAAAGAACACCTGACCACTTCCTGCAACGAACAAGGATACCTGCACAAGCGCAGGAAACAAAGAAAGTCACTGCATGTTGTGCAGTGGAGATTGGTCTCCAAGAATGCTTGTTATTGTCTTCAAGTTCAGAGCCTAATAGGCAGCCAAATTAATTGAAGGCTCTGCGGATCCGTGCGCCCGTTTCTCAAAGAGCGCTTGGTCAGCTTCTCCCTCACATTCTTTACGGTGAAAATGTCCAAAACGGGTCACAGACATTGTTGACCACCGGGACTGCAGATCTGCCAAAGCCAACTCATCACAGCACAGGGACCTCACTCGTACGGCTTTAAGGCCTTGGGGATCAGAGGCTCGGCGTCTTTGCTTTTGCTTGGTAGTGGCTGGAGAGCAGCGGCTGCCGCCGCCATGCTCTGAATGGTTTCCTGCTGATGCTGCTTGGCCTTATTATAAAGCAAAACGCCCACAATCACCAGGATGGTCCCAATGGCCGAGAGGCTGGTGATCTTGTTACTGAACACGATAATACTCAGCCAAATGGACATGGCGTGCTTCACCGTGCTGGCAACGCTGGAAAGGACAAGAAAAACAGGCGGCTCGTCACTGGGGAAGCTTCAAAATGGACAGCGGCATCACTACGGGGGGGCGCAGACCACGTCAGGTGACACCACTACTGGCCAAAATTGCGAAACCTTGGTATTGTCGAATACTACCATCATGTTATCACCCAATACAGAGTTTCAGGCAGAACGCAACAAGACAAACCATACTGAAATATCTGTAATCTATCAAAGGTTATGGCCAAATAACCAAAAAAAGGAAAACACAATTGCCTTATGTAACAAAAAGTGGATTTGTTCAACTCCAAACCGACCAATCATGACTGTTCCGAGAGCCAATGAGGTGTTCTGATGACACAGCTGGGGACCAGTGAGGTCTTAATATGAGTCAGCTCTCATTTCCATGGATCAGAGCGAATACTAGAACTCTTATTCAGCCGTGTCAGCGCCATCAGGTTGGCCACTGGTTTTTGTCGGTTATTGATCTGTTGGGTGACCTGTACTGTTAAACAGCGATGCATTGCTTAACGACAAGGATGCGGACCAGCGCTCCCGTCGTCAAGCAAGGCTTGACGTGAAACGAAGCCTCCGAAGCTGGGGGGGGGGAAGCTGTGAGTGTTGGGAGAGTTAGAACAAACAAAAGAAAATATTTCTTTACTCAGCGTGTGGTAGGTCTGTGGAACTCCTTGCCACAGGATGTGGTGATGGCATCTGGCCTGGACGCCTTTAAAAGGGGATTGGACAAGTTTCTGGAGGAAAAATCCATTATGGGGTACAAGTCATGATGTGTATGTGCAACCTCCTGATTTTAGAAATGGGCTATGTCAGAATGCCAATGCAAGGGAGGGCACCAGGATGCAGGTCTCTTGTGATCTGGTGTGCTCCCTGGGGCATTTGGTGGGCCGCTATGAGATACAGGAAGCTGGACTAGATGGGCCTATGGCCTGATCCAGTGGGGCTGTTCTTATGTTCTTAACTACAATTCCCAGGAGGCCTTGCAGGTCTCTTGTTATCTGGTGTGCTCCCTGGGGCATTTGGTGGGCCGCTGTGAGATACAGGAAGCTGGACTAGATGGGCCTATGGCCTGATCCAGTGGGGCTGTTCTTATGTACTGGTGTTAGCCACACACACACCTTCAAATGCCTCAAAAGGCTTGACGTGAAACCAAGCCTCCGAAGCTGGGGGTGGGGAAGCTGTGCTCCCCTCACCTCCAGAGGCTTTTCTGAGTCCCCCAGGGGTAGCACGCATCCACACGCTGCCTCTGCAAGGCTCAAAATGGCTGAAACGGCTGAGAAAAGGCAACTTCTGGATTCCCAATGGAAACCAGAAGTAATTTTTTTTTGCTTTATAAGGCATTCGGAGGCCTGGGAAAGCCCTCCAGGGGCTTGACGATGGGGTGTGCCTCCCTACTTGATGACAGGGGTGCTTTCAGGGGCTTCCCCGGGCCTCCAAATGCGTTAAAAAGCAAAAAACATCACTTCTGGTTTCCCAGCAGTCATGTCTTTTCAGCTGTTTCAGTTACTCTGAGCCTCACAGAAGCAGCGCGCAAATGCGTACAGGCTCTGTGGCACTCAGAAAAGCCCCAGAGGCGAGGGGAGAACAGGTCCCCTTGGCTTCGGAGGCTTGGGAGGAGGGAGACAGGGACCAGCAGCAGCCATCACACATGCAGGCCGTCGCTGGTCAGAACGTCACTAAGGGATGCTCACCTGTATATTAAATAAATGTGTGTGTTGGCAACCTTTCAGTCTCGAAAGACTCTGGTATCGCGCTCTGAAAGGTGGTTCTGGAACAGCGTCTAGTGTGGCTGAAAAGGCCGATTCGGGAGTGACAATCCCTTCCACACCGGGAGCAAGTGCAGTCTGTCCCTGGTCTGTCTCCCTGGCTGTGGGCCTTCCTTCTTTGCCTCTTTGCCTCAGTCTGTTGGCCAAGTGTCTCTTCAAACTGGGAAAGGCCATGCTGCACAGCCTGCCTCCAAGCGGGCCGCTCAGAGGCCAAGGTTTCCCACTTGTTGAGGTCCACTCCTAAGGCCTTCAGATCCCTCTTGCAGATGTCCTTGTATTAAATAAATAAAGTGAATGGGGGTGACATCAACCCTAGTGATGCCACTGCATTTAGGTTGCGCATATGATATTGTAATTTATTCTGGATGGTCTGGTATGGGAGGGGGTCCACCACGGGGATGACGCAATGAGCAGAGGAGTGTCCATAGATCAATGGTTCCCAACTTGTGGTTTGGGGACCAGAGGTGGTCCCCAAGACCCTGAGAAGTGGTCCACAAAGTCTCAGGGAAAAAAAAAAGATTGCCTCTGATTACTTCCAGCATGCTCCCCCTACGGACCACTAGAGAAGGTGGAGAACGAACTGCCCACAGCCAGCAACAAAACCAGCAACCCACAAATCTTCACTGTAAATACATCTATTAAATCTCTAATAAATCTCTAATTATTACAAATTTAATTGTATTTTTGTTGGGGGGGGGGGTTGCACGCAGGACCCATGAGAGGAAATACAGGAGGTCATTTGTACCCGGGTCCAGGGTCAAAAAGGCAGCCCAGGAGGTAAAGAAATTTCCTGGGATCTTACATTTTCTAATCTCAACTGGACTTGCTGCGCACTTGGGAGCTGGGTATACGGCGGCTGCGGCAAGCCATATGTGCTGGGCCAAGGAATGCATGCATGAAACTCCTGAACACTGTCAAATCTGGGAACGCTGCCAAAACTGCTACAGTAGCTCTTTGGCGTGTGGATTTGCTTAACATGAAGGAGTGTATCAAGGACACCGCTATGGAACTACAGCTGCCGCAGAACTACATTTTAGTACTGGTACGCACAGGACACTTTCCATTCTAGTGTGAGCCTAAATATGATGATCTAATTTTCTGCAATAACTTTCTATATTTAAAAATTTTTAGAGACACACAGCCCAACCCTAGCCATACTTTCCTGGGAGTAAGCCCCATTGACTCTATAGGGACTTACTTCGGAGCAGACATGATTGGGCTGTGTGGTTTTGTGTTTGGGCCGGTAGACCAGGGTTTCACATTGGGAAGTACATAAGAACATAAGAACAGCCCCACTAGATCAGGCCATAGGCCCATCTAGTCCAGCTTCCTGGATCTCACAGCGGCCCACCAAATGCCCCAGGGAGCACACCAGATAACAAGAGACCTGCAAGGCTTCCTGGGAATTGTAGTTAAGAACCTAAGAAGAGCCCCACTGGATCAGGCCATAGGCCCACCTAGTCCAGCTTCCTGTATCTCACAGCGGCCCACCAAATGCCCCAGGGAGCACACCAGATAACAAGAGACCTGCAAGGCTTCCTGAGAATTGTAGTTAAGAACATAAGAACAGCCCCACTGGTTCAGGCCATAGGCCCATCTAGTCCAGCTTCCTGTACCTCACAGCGGTCCACCAAATGCCCCAGGGAGCACACCAGATAACAAGAGACCTCATCCTGGTGCCCTCCCCTGCATCTGGCCTTCTGACATAGCCCATTTCTAAAATCAGGAGGTTGCACATACACATCATGGCTTGTAACCCATAATGGATTTTTCCTCCAGAAACATGTCCAATCCCCTTTTAAAGGCGTCCAGGCCAGATGCCGTCACCACATCCTGTGGCAAGGAGTTCCACAGACCGACCACACGCTGTGTAAAGAAATATTTTCTCTTGTCTGTTCTAATTCTCCCAACACTCAATTTTCGTGGATGTCCCCTGGTTCTGGTGTTATGTGAGAGTGTAAAGAGCATCTCTCTATCCACTCTGTCCATCCCCTGCATAATTTTGTATGTCTCAATCATGTCCCCCCTCAGGTGTCTCTTTTCTAGGCCCAAACGCCGTAGCCTTTCCTCGTAAGGAAGGTGCCCCAGCCCAGGAATCATCTTAGTCGCTCTCTGGAAACAAGGGCTCCAAAGACTCTTCCTGCTGTTGCAACTCTCCCCCTGCTCTGTTTCACCCCTTCCCTACCCCTGTTCTGCCCACCCCTGGGGTCACCCTTCCCCACTCTGTTTCACCCCCTCCCCTCCCCCTTGGGAAGGGGCCTAAAAGAAACATTGTAACCCCTGATAAAATTCCTCTTGGAGGCCCTGGCTGCATGTGGTCCACACCAATTCCAATTTTTTCTCAGTGGTCCACGGGCTCCTAAAGGTTGGGAACCACTGCCACAGTGGGAGGTATGGAGCATTTTTAACAAATTGGGTGAAATATGACGTATTTGAGGAGTGACACAGCTGAGGACAGGGCTGGAGCTCAGTGGCAGAGCACCTGCTTTGCATGCGGAAGACCCCAGGTTCATTCCCAGGCAGCATCTTTAAGTAGGGCTGAGAAAGGGCACTGCCTGGTACCCAGGAGAGACACTGCCAGTCAGTGCTTGGCAACCAGGGGTCTGACTCAGTGGAAAAGCAGCTCAAACGTGAGCCGTTTCAGTGACCGATCTGTGGTTGAATGATGGGATATAAACTTTTCAAATCTATAAATCTCATTCTTACCCAAGACCAAACACAGGGGATTGGGGAGTGGGGGGGGTGGTTGGTTTGGTTACCTGAAGGTGACAGGGGAGATCTTGCCCATCAAGGCGTAGGCTGTAACACTTTGCAGGTGAAATAAGACGCCGTCTATAAGGAGCAGAACCACCACGTCCTGATTGTAACGGAAGCTCCTCCCACTTCTCCCAATTACTGGAACATCCTAAAACAAACCAAGAACCCATTATTATTTTTTCAGATGTGTGGGTGTCAACAGCCTGGGGCTTTACAAATAACAAGGCCCCTGCCCTGAGGAGCATGCAATCTAGAAATGGACATCGCAGAGGCAAAAGTGAAAGGTGACGGAGATGAAGGTGGGATAAATGGGGGGAAAACAAACATGTGCTCAGTGGCATAGCTAAGGGGGTGCAGGGGGTAGCAGCTGCACTGGGCATCAAGCTTTAGGGGGCAACAAGCTGAGCTTGACACTAGTGACCAAAATTGTGAAAATCTTGGTGTGTATGAATAATACCATCATGTTATATATCATTGGAAAGGTAATTTAAAGCAGAATGCAATGCAACAAACTGCACTGGAATATCTGCATCCTATCAAAATTTATGGCCAATTAACCAGAAAATGAAAACACAGCTGCCTTGTGGAAGAAAAAGTGGCTTTGCTAAACTCCAAACTGACCTATGAGACTGACTGTTCTGAGTGCCAGTGAGATGTTGTTATGATACAGCATGGAACCAATAACTTTTATTTGATTTTTGTCATGCAGGGGGGAGCTACAAAATCTCCTACCTCGGGTAGCAGATATGTG
>NC_089829.1:6589655-6619655 GCF_035046505.1 Tiliqua scincoides
CACACTCTCTCGGTCTCACCCATCTCACAAGGTTGTAGTGAGGACAAAAGAAGGGAAGGAACCATATACACCACCCTGAGCTCCTTGGAGGAAGTGCGATCAAAAGGTGAGAGAAAAAAATATGTCCTATCCTTTCCTCAAGGAACAAAAGGGAAACACATGGTGCCCCCTCTCTTAATCATCACAACATACCTGTGAGGTAGGCTAGACCGAAAGATAGTGGCCTAGTTCAGACGTCACTCTCCTGCGTCAACAAACCACGGTTTGCTCGATCAGGAATGACCTGTGAGCTTCACTCTCCCCTTCACCATATACACTTTCGTAAGAGAGTTCCTGGCTTGCTCAGCCACACTCTGAACCTGGCCACTGGTTTCAACACTCCCTGCACACCCGAACCACATCAATCACCAGCTTTATAACAGATAGCAAAAGCAGAAGCACTCATCTTCTCCAACCGAAGCACTTCAAAGGGAGATCAGAGTCAGAAGCCACTGAATTAGAAAGCATAACAAGCTTTGACACCTTCACTGCACGGCTCAGCCCTTGATCGTCACCAAGCTTATCAGGTGTACTTTTAAGCTTGCCACAAAATTGGACCTTCTGCATTTCCTCTTGCTTTCGGTGCTGCTATTTTCATTCTTTCCCCTCCACCTGAACGCAAGTGCACCTGCGTGTTTACATACACCAAGTCCCCAAGATAAGTATCAGTTCTGCTTCGGAGGTTTATCTGGAAGCGGAATGTACATAAATCGAAACAGCTGGGTCTTGCCAGACCAGCACTTTCACTCCTCTGAAAAGCACCAACACGGTCATCCATAATTCAGGGACCCAGTATGTGCACATACGTGTGGGCTTATATGCAAAAACACACATGTACACATATACACACGTGTATAGTGGGTTTCACTTCATCCATCCATTGAGAAAATTATGCTAGTCTTTAAGGCAGCCATTTTCAACCACTGTGCCATGGCACAATGGTGTGCCGCAAGTGGTCCACAGGTGTGCCACAGGAATTTGGGGTGAAGGTCATTTATTAATAGGGCCAATGGGAGATGTGAGTCTCCACTGGAGGCACGGTGTGCCTTGTCAATTCTCAAAAACCTGGTGGTGTGCCTTGACCATTTTAGTGCCTTGTCAGTGTGCCCTGAGATGAAAAAGGTTGAAAATCCCTGCTTTAAGGTGTCACGAGACTCTTTGTTGTTTCATCTTCAACAGGTAACTTGCGACAACTTGTAACCTGAAGCAAGAGACTCACAGCACAACCCTGTGTGTGTTTGCTTGGCAGCCTGTCACACCACATTCAAGGGGCCTTGCTCTTGCATAAGTGTATGCAGGACTGCAGCCTCCTTGTAACCACACACTTTCAACTTTCCCCCACCTACGCTAGAGTTCTCTGCCTTGTTTCCCATTTTTACTATGTTGGAAAAGCAAAACCTGGATGGGGAATGTGTCGAAAAGAGTCCACTGCACCCTGGGGTCAAATTGATGTAACCTGAGCCAGTTCATCCCGAAAATAACTCCAGCAGTGCTGCATTCTATCCGATTACAGTCCTGTAACGCTATAAAGATTACATAGCCCTGGGCGATGGATCAAAAAGCATTGTCATTGTCAAAATGTCACATAAGGGGAAGAGAGAAGGCAGGCACTGTTTGAATGAGGGGAACCCAATTTATTATTATTATGGCATTATTACAATTCAATCATATTAACACTCTTTTATCATACTAAATCTATCATCATCATTATGCTGTCACTGCTCCTCAGATGTTTGGACTGGGATTTTTGGGTGCCTACTAGTTCAAACTCTACTGAAGGGTTTAAGAACCTGGTCAGTAATACCTGCTAAAACAACCAATGGTGGTGGTTGTTTTCTTTCCCCGAAGGCACTGAATTTCAATTTCCTTGTCTTTGTATTTTGTGATCGTAACCGGAAGCACATAGGAAGTTGCCTTAATACACAGTCAGATTCTGGGAGAACCTAGCTCATTACTGTCTGCACCAACTGGAAGTGACATGTCAGGGTTTCAGATGGGGAGGGGAGGTATTTTCCAACCCTACATGTAAATGCTGTCAGGAATTGAACTGGGGACTTTAGACATCAAAGCAGGTTCTCTAACCCCTGAGTTACAGCCCCCTCCTCCAAAGTCCCACACAGGACTCATTCTCTCCTGTTGTAAAACTGGATTTCCCCAGTCCTTCCAAAGACCTACCTTTCCATTCTTCCTTATTAGGCAATTACAGCTCAAACTCCTTTGGTCTCCCTGCCAGGGGCTTCCTCTTGGCTCTTTCTTAAAAGATTTTAATCCGATTGTATGCAAAATGGGCAGACCAAGTCCACTTGAACCCATTATTGAACTGGCAGTCCCTGTGCGGCCTTGAACCTGGTGTTCCCCCTCCCACACACTAAAATCAAATAGCATATAATGTATTCTGGAATATGGCAGGTACATACGAGAATCGGTACTTGTCTCCGCTAAGCAGTTTCTTGGAGAAGACATTTTGCAGGCTGCAAAGAAAGAGGAGACATTGATACTGATCAAATATAGAACAGATACGTCATGAAAACAGTACTTTGATCTTGGGGTGAAAGGGGGGGTTTAAGGGACAGCACCAAAACATTGAGAATCTCTGCAAACAGCTACGACACACCCCTATCTCCAAGCACGGCCTCCAGAGAACCTACCAGTCCATGATGTTTGTCGACAATGCCGCTGAGAAGCCGAGGACGTTGAAGCTGAGTTCCGTGGCAGTGCACAGAGCAAGTCCTCCCATGACAGGGACGAGAGAGAGGTTCACAAGCAGTCCTGAGTGGATCGGAGGGAAGGGGGAGAAAAAGACAAAAGGCACCGATTAAAACAAACCAGTTCCCTGCCTATGTCTGCTGTTCAGTAAGAAACACCCTTCTTCGTTTCTGCGACACTCACCAGTGTATTCCCCTAAAATCATGCGGGACATGATGACGGTGAAGATGGGCGCAGAGCTTTTCACCGTCTCGGCGAAGGAAACTGCGACGTTTTTCAGGCTGACAAGGCCCAAGACCACCGTCGCAAACCTAAGGAAGGACAAAGAAATGGCACTCGAGATGAGACACGTGTCATCATTAAAGCAAACCGTTGCATGTTCTTCTCCAGGTCACCCCCTACCTCCATGTCCTGCCCCTCCTCTGTTGCGTCACCTTTGAGACTGTAAGCTGCTTGGGGCAGATATCTGCCTTCTCATTCTTTGCAAAGGGCAATATGCTCTTGCATGGTGCTATATTATAAGTCTTTGCTCGATTGGCATAGAGCATGATGCCAGGGGCTGTTTCCGACTGTGGGAGAGATCACTGCATCTCATTGGGCAGCTACCGCCCGCCTTAAGCTGGGCAGTCCCCAGCCAGTAAGGTGTTGCCTCGCCACGGTCCGTTAACCTAATGGGGTGTGTGGGGTTTAGGGTGAAAACCGACTAGCAGATCGACAACTCTGCACCAGGCAACAGAAGGAGTGGACCTCAACAGGTGGGAAACCCTGGCCTCTGAGCGGCCCGCTTGGAGGCAGGCTGTGCAGCATGGCCTTTCCCAGTTTGAAGAGACACTCGGCCAACAGTCTGAGGCTAAGAGGCAAAGAAGGAAGGCCCATAGCCAGGGAGACAGACCAGAGACAGACTGCACTTGCTCCCGGTGTGGAAGGGATTGTCACTCCTGAATTGGCCTTTTCAGCCACACTAGACGCTGTGCCTGAACCACCATTCAGAGCGCGATACCAGAGTCTTTCGAGACTGAAGGTTGCCAACAGTATGGTGCTATATTAATTATAATAATGGTTTAAAAACAACATCACATCCCTAGTGGTAGAGAACATGCTTTGCAGGCAACATGTCCCAGATTGAATAACGGGCATCTACCGTTATACTGTTTAAAG
Organism: Tiliqua scincoides; assembly: GCF_035046505.1. Classification (NCBI taxonomy): domain Eukaryota; kingdom Metazoa; phylum Chordata; class Lepidosauria; order Squamata; family Scincidae; genus Tiliqua; species Tiliqua scincoides. The sequence goes on from NC_089829.1 coordinate 6,593,559, forward strand.
AAACCAGACTTGGAAAGGACTCTGTGGGTGCAATCCTAACCCCTTATAAGGGCAATGTAGCTCTGATGTAAGGAAACAAACATTTCCTTACTTTGAGGAGGCCTCCATGAGTGACACCCAATTGCAGGATGCAGCACATGAACCACTGGCACTGCTATGCCAGTGCTGGAAAGCAGTGACATAAGGGGTTAGGATTGCACCCTTTGTAAGGTTTCAAAGGATGGCAGTGGGGAGATTAGAGGTTGAAGACTAAGCCTTACAAGGCAGGTATCACAGGCCTGCGAAACTTAGAGGCAGAAAAACTTTTTAAAAAATTTATGGTGGTTTTACATGAATTTGGGGTGCTGATTTCAAAAATGGCATCGGTTTTGCCCCACTAGCCCTGGTTTCGGAGATACGGCATAGCCACATGGTTCAAACAGCTACCTACCTCATGACGAAGACATGGCGTAGACTTCCTCACAAGGAAGTTGCTTGAACATTCACTAACGCATCTATGAAGAATCTCCGAAACTAGAGGTGAGAGGGCAAAGCTGATGCCATTTTAAGAATCAGCTCCTCAAATATACCCAGGAATAGGTCTAACTTTTAAGCCAGCAAAATGTGTGTTGGCCTGTATATTTAAAAAAAAAAAATGGAACACTTATTTCAAGATAAAATAAAATCTGCTGCCTGATTCATTTTGCTGGGGACCATTTTGTCACCGGTTAAAAGAAGAATCCCTTTTCGGGGTATCTCGGGAAGAAAACCAGGGTCTGCAATAACAGAACTCCTGGCCTCTGCCACCAGTGGGAGGGGGCGGTCCGAGGAAAAACGTGACCGAGAAGCAGGTTCGGGAACCGCAAAGCCGCAGCCTCTCAGGAAGGTCTCCACAGGCTTACCTCATCAGCCCGACAAACAACATAATCATGATGAAATTGGGAGGGTATGAAAGCCGGGGCTTGTGCTGGTATAGACAGCAGGGCACAAACATTTTGACACAGCCGATGAAGGTGGTGGAGAGCATCTGAACGGCACCTAAACGAAAGGCCAGGCAAGAGGGAGGGAGAATAAATCAGAATTTAAAGCCATAGGAGGAGCTCTGCTGGATCAGGCCCACCTAGTCCATGATCCCGTTTCCCAGTCAGCGAACCTCGGGGAAGCCCACAGGAAGTGAAGGCTGCAGCCCTCCCCTGTTATTTGTCCCTGCGCAACTGGCATTCAGAGGTGCAGGGCCGGCTCATTCATTAGGCCAACTGAGGTTGTCACCTCAGGTGGTAGACTGGGAAGGGTGCCAGCCTCCACTTGCTCACCTCCACGCTCCCTGGATTTGGAAAGGAAGGGGGTAATGGAACAGACCCAGAAGTGTGGAGAGAAGAGAGAATCTGTGACATTCTAGCCCAGTGTTTCTCAACATTTATCCTATGCCACCCCAGTTCATGTGGTCCACCTATCTGAAGTACCACTGGCAGTGACATCATTGCCAGTTTCTTCCGGGTTGGGAGACCAGATGTGATGTAACAAACACCAGTAAGAGGGTCAGGGTGGGCAGGAGGGTTTTTTTTTGAGTGTGGAAAGCATGATTTGGAGCCTCCTATCAACTATTTGTTGTGTCATGTTCCTAGTCTAGCTGCCAGGCGACAGGTGTCCAGTGAGTACCACCAGACACCATCTCAAGTACCACTGGTGGTACCTGTACCACCGGTTGGGAAACAGAGTTCTAGCCCACCCCTCTCCTTCTCCACACTTCCTCTTCTGAAATTTTTACAAAAAATGTTACCACCTCTCCCCAAATCTTGGTCTTTGCCTGAGACCCGGGGGAGAGGCTGCCAGTCAGCGTCAACAATACCAACCAAGGCCTCTGACTCAATTGCACATGCTGCAGCATTCAGACCAACGCATGTCTGCCTGTTTCCAAACAGGACAGAGATGGAGGCTGACCAACTACCCCGTGAGAAAAAAAAAACTGGAATTACCCAGCATGCTCGGCTCCCCCTCCAGCAGCGAAAGAATGTACTTGTTCAGGAAGAGGGTGCAAAAGCTGAAGAAGAACCACAAAGTGAGGTAGATGAGTGCATGGGAATTCCAGATGCCCAGGTCCGACTCAATGACGGTGGTCTCCGTGATGGTGATCTTCAAGACGTGCTCATCGGGCATGCTGTCGCTCCGGGCGATGACAAACTTCTCGCTTCGGTTATGGAAGAGAGAACTGGGCAAGAAGAAGAATTTGCTTTTGGGCTTTTCCTCCAGGAGGGGAGAGGAGACGGCGGTGCTGGTGGCCGCATTGTCCAAGCTCTGGCTGCTGGGCAGGGCAGCCATCTTGAGGTCCACAAGGACAGAAGCATGGACCAGATGTGTAGGGTGAAGCCTTTCACTCCAGTGGTCCACAGAAGGGCCCTCTGGCGCTCCTCTAGCTTGCGGAGAACATCAGATCCTTTTTCTGGAACTGAGCTCAGATCCTTTTTCTGGAATCAATTGCTGCGTTTGAGGGTTTTTATTCCCCCCAAAAAGAAAGGGAAAAAAGATAAATTAAATGCCTGTAGGTATGGACATTTGACGTCACAGTTTGCACGGCTTGACTTTTCAGCAAGAAATTGGAGGGCAAGTGGGATGGAAGGGAGCCCCAGGACTTCCTACAGAAGGAGTAGCAACATCACCACAAGAGCTGCCTTTGAAACAGTTTTCTAAGGACCTGAGTTGAGAAGTGTCCGGTTCACCAGGAAGTAAAATGAGACAACTGCCTAGGGTAGTGACTCCCAAACTTTTTCAACTGGCAGTTCCCTTGACCTACTGGGCCATTGGCGACAGCTCCCCATTGGGGCTACAATCCTATATATCAATGTTTCTCAAACTGTAGGTCATGACCCACTAGGTGGGTCACGAGCCAATTTCAGGTAGGTCCCCATTCACTTTAATATTTTATTTTTAATGTAGTAGACTTGATTCTGCCATAGTATGTGACTGTAGTTAGGAAATGTTACTGATCTGTACTTTTAACAGGTGATCGTGTATATACTTTTAACAATGATAGGAAATGGGACTTATTCCTGGGTAAGTGGGATAGGATTGCAGCCTAGGATTGTTAAAAATTTTGTTGCTTGATGATGTCACTTCTAGCCATGACATCACTTCTGGTGGGTCCTGACAGATTCTCATTCTAAAAAGTGGGTCCTGGTGCTAAAAGTTCAAGAACCACTGCCATACATTATATAGGGTGATGAGATTTTTATGAGAATTCCATGGCTCCTCTGACTGGTTTCCACAGTTCCCCGGGAACTCACGGCTCACATTTTGGGAACCATTGGCCTACAGGGACCTTAATGTCCAAGTCATTGCCTTTCCCAAAGTCTGTACGTAGCTTATGTTAATAGGGTTAAAATACTATGCAATATTTACTCTGGGACTGTTGAACACAGTGGGGCTTATTTCTGAGTAATCTCTGCAATTGACATATTTATGCAATTGCATATTTATAAGCAATTTTTAAATTGTAATTTTTTTCCCATTTTTAAGCATTTCAAAAGCTGTCACAACCCACTCCAAAAGTCTGGGGTGAAATGAGAAAGATCCTTAAATGAAATCACAAAGTAGGATAAATTGGCAGAAGAAAACACTGCTGAAGAAATCTAAAGTTGGGTTTTGTGTTTTTTTGTTTTTTGAAAGTGACTACATCACCGGAGTCAAAATGAAACCAAACCTGGTCCCAAAACTCGATGCAGAAACTGCCCCCCCCATCTCCAGTGAACCACTACTGAACTGAAACCAAAAATCTCCCTGTTATTTTGAACCTGAATCAAAACCTGGAAAGCTTCAGATCAGTGCTGTAACAACCAGGCAATTTGCTTTCAACCCACGTTTCATTTGCTGGTATATTTTTTAATCCACTGTATGCATTTGGAAAACAATCCAAAATAAATTGTTTCAAACTATCAAATATTTCGGTTCCCAAGGCTAACAGTTCCAGCTGGTGTTCGTTTGATCAGGGTTACATGACAAGCAGAAAGGTCTGACACAAAAGCCCTTTTTAAAATGCGTGTTGGAAAATTTATATACACACACAGTTGCTTCCTTCCCCCCCCACCCGCCAAAGTTTGTCTACAATAATTTAACGCAGCCTTAACACAAGACAGGAACTGGCTTTGACTCAGTATGAAAAACCCCTTGCAAACTTCAGCAGAGGCAACCACAGCAGATCCAAAGGGGCTTGTCGGAGCTGCCTGCAAAATTAATTAAGAGGCCATGAAAAATTTACCTTGATCACCCCCAGATGTTTTGCAAACCGCAGAAAGAGGGCAAAGGAAAGGCCACTGCCTTAAAAGCCTTTATCTGTTTTTCCTTCCGCAGCCCCGATGGTGCGTGACACACACCAGCGCTACGATGCCACGTCTTTCAGCAATCCCCTTGCTCCCTCTGCCTGCCAGAAAACACACACACACACACACACACACAGAGAGAGAGAGAGAGAGAGAGAGAGAGAGAGTATCTCCCTTGACCACGCAGAAACAAGGAAAAAGAATTGTGGCCTGAAAATTTTTTTAAAGGCCTGGAAGATGGGGACCCCCCCCAACAAGCCAGTGTGGCAGGGGGCCCCCCTATTCCCCCCAAGAGAGGCAGGTTTCAAGGAATCAATGAAAAAAGGCAGAGGAAAACAGATCAACAACAGTCTTAAAACTCACTCGGACCGACCTTCGCCTGGACAGGCTGATCCAGTCATCTCCCGCTGGGCCAAAGTTCAATATTGGCAGAGGACAATTGTCGTTTTAAAGCAGTGCTGTTTAATGACTAAATTAGCCCTTGCCAATGTTGCTATTGTGTTGATTTGTGTGATTACGTGTCCTTCCCAAATGAAAGGGTGAAACACTGCTGCGTGTTGCTAACCGATGTCTTGGGGTCGTGGCAAGTGGTTTGATTGTTCTTTTGGGACCGGTTGGATATGAAAACGGGATGATTTGTGATCATATTAGTTCAGGCAGGGATGGGCAGAAGCAGGCTGGCATCAACTGGGAGATCTCCGAGTGAGTGGCAGCGGATTGGAAAGAGGCTGAGACGCTTAGTTGTAATAGGAGCATGTGACAACATGCTCGTACAACAGCATGTGAAATGGCAAGACCCAAAAAAAAAAAAAATTGCCTGCTGTGACTGGCCTTGTGTTAATTGTTCCTCATCTGTAAAATGGGCACATCTGTTGGTCACCTTTGGCCAGGTCTTTGCACAGCTCTGCTGGCCAGCTTTGTACTTGAATCTCTGACCTGTCGTGACCGAGATGTAGATTTGTACTCCTCTCGGCAGGTTATCCCAGTATATGGATCAAGGGCTGCAGGCGACAATTCGCTGCGGAACTCCCTGACACAGGAGCTGCATGCACAAGATCCCACGTTCACTGGTGAGTCGCTGCCAGTCAATATGGACAACAGAGAGCTATATTGTCACGCAGGAAGTGGCAAGGGCTCATTGGAGCTTTGCTGCTCCAGAAAGCAGGGCTAGATCCTAAGTTACATGAGGGTAAATTTTAGCTGAAACTTTTTTAAAGCAATATGATATGGGGCAGGGGGCTCTCCCTTGCTGGAGGTCTTCCTGTAGAGGCTAGGTAGCCATCTGCTGGGGGTGCCCTACCTCTCCATTTCCTGCACCAAGCAGGGGTTAGACTATATGGCCTCCATGGTCCCCTTCAATATTACAATTCTGCTTTTGCTCCCGGCACACTTATGCAGAATGAGACAACCGCATGGCAACCCAACCCAGTTTTCACTGTTGTTGGCATCCTTCAGTCTCGGAAGACTATGGTGTCACGCTCTGAATGGTGGTTCTGGAACAGAGTGTCCTCTCCAGTGCGCGAAGCCTGGGTAAAGTAGGTATGGAGGATAGGCTGTTACCCAGGCAGCAAATCCCCCCTCTCCACGTCGCTGAAATGGTCCAATGGAAAGGCAGAGGCCAATCCGGTTGGTTCCAGCAGCGTCGCAGGAGTTGCCAGAACGTGACTGTGTTCAGCCATGAACTGCCTCAGGGACTCCGGCTCCGGATTTTGCCTCGAGGTTGACTCCTGAAGCCTTTTCCATAACTGGATGTAGCCACAAGGCAGTGGAGGTTTGGGATCAGAGTTTTCCTTCTCTCAGATGAGCTGCCTTCCCAGGCTGACGAGTCCCATCTACCCGGTGGCTGTTTAGTCGCCTCTTACGACAAGTACAGCCAAACAGAGGGCCTATTCTTATCCCCAGCCCCCAGGGGTTTTCACTACCCCCGGTTTTCACTACCTCTGGTTAATCCCATGGGAGGGCGATGGATGACAGAAAATAAGGACTTCTGGGACACCACCGATGGGTCCTATAGGAGCTTCCAACAGGAAGCCATTTTCCATTCCTGATCCCAAATGCCCCCACGGAAATCCAGCTCGCAACTGGACATTCCTTGTCCTTTTACTTCAGCGCAAAGGGGACGGGACAACGTCCTTCCAGCTCGCTTCCTTGAACAAACGGTTCAGACTTGTTCCTCCACCTTACAATTATCTAACACTCCAAAACGCCTCCATCCATCCCCTTGCACCCGCTTGGGTTACAGACTGCTGCTGTCAAGGGAAAAGCGCTCGAGGGACACACTTTTGCAAGTGCCCACAAAAAATGCTTTCCCCACATCACACGCTCAAGCCCTGACTAGTTTCTGCTGTCAAACTTTTCTTTGCTCCTGGCTGCAACCTCTTTAATCTGGAAATCAGTGCGCCGTCTTTCCTGTCTGGAACTGTTTCTCTTCTCTGTCTCGCCATGCACCAACCCGGTTGTGCTTCTGGTCTAGTGGCATAACCTGAAGAACCAGTGCCCTTTTGGGGCAGATGCTCATTAAGTTATGTAAATCTAGTTGTGAGACATCAGCACGGATGGTCTCCTCCCTTTGGAGACTTTCCCTACTTTTTGACAAATCTTTCATTTCCGCTCCCCGCCCCCTCCAATTTGGGGACCCCAGAGGCTTCTGTGATGCTCTAGTCCAGGGATCTCCAAACCCCGGCCTGGGGGCCAGATGAGGCCAGTCTCTATCAGGCCCACGGCCAGCCTCTGAGAGCCTCTGGCCCAGCTGACCAAACACAACTGGAGTTGTGCTTCTGGGGTGGGGGAATGAGGGCCATTTAAGTGTGTGATTTATTTCTTGGCCTGTGCTGGTGCTTGGAGAAATCTTGGGCATTTGATCCCATTCATTTATTAATTCGTCTAAGTTCCATCTCTAATGTATTTATTTAAATTTTATTATTTAATTTTTTTCTGGCCCTCGACACTGTACCTGCTTATCTGATGCAGCCCTTTGGCCAAAAGGTTTAGAGACCCCTGCTCTAGTCATTTAAAGCCAGAAGCCAGGTTTGCCCAGTTGGTTCTCAGTTGTAATTTGAGCATTTTCTTCTTGTTAGCCAGCTGACCACTAAACAAACAATTTGGCTTGGAACCAGCTTATTGGGCCATAAGAACATAAGAACAGCCCCACTGGATCAGGCCATAGGCCCATCTAGTCCAGCTTCCTGTATCTCACAGCGGCCTACCAAATGCCCCAGGGAGCACACCAGATAATAAGAGACCTCATCCTGGTGCCCTCCCCTACATCTGGCATTCTGACTTAACCCATTCCTAAAATCAGGAGGTTGCGCATACACATCATGGCTTGTAACCCATAATGGATTTTTCCTCCAGAAACTTGTCCAATCCCCTTTTAAAGGCGTCTAGGCTAGACGCCAGCACCACATCCTGTGGCAAGGAGTTCCACAGACCGACCACACGCTGAATAAAGAAATATTTTCTTTTGTCTGTCCTAACCCGCCCAACACTCAATTTTAGTGGATGTCCCCTGGTTCTGGTATTATGTGAGAGTGTAAAGAGCATCTCCCTATCCACTCTGTCCATCCCCTGCATAATTTTGTATGTCTCAATCATGTCCCCCCTCAGGCGTCTCTTTTCTAGGCTGAAGAGGCCCAAACGCCGTAGCCTTTCCTCATACGGAAGGTGCCCCAGCCCCGTAATCATCTTAGTCGCTCTCTTTTGCACCTTTTCCATTTCCACTATGTCTTTTTTGAGATGCGGCGACCAGAACTGGACACAATACTCCAGGTGTGGCCTTACCATAGATTTGTACAACGGCATTATAATATTAGCCGTTTTGTTCTCAATACCCTTCCTAATGATCCCAAGCATAGAATTGGCCTTCTTCACTGCCGCCGCACATTGGGTCGACACTTACATCGACCTGTCCACCACCACCCCAAGATCTTTCTCCTGATCTGTCACAGACAGCTCAGAACCCATCAGCCTATATCTAAAGTTTTGATTTTTTGCCCCAATGTGCATGACTTTACACTTACTGACATTGAAGCGCATCTGCCATTTTGCTGCCCATTCTGCCAGTCTGGAGAGATCCTTCTGGAGCTCCTCACAATCACTTCTGGTCTTTACCACTCGGAAAAGTTTGGTGTCGTCTGCAAACTTAGCCACTTCACTGCTCAACCCTGTCTCCAGGTCATTTATAAAGAGGTTGAAAAGCACCGGTCCCAGGACAGATCCTTGGGGCACACCGCTTTTCACCTCTCTCCATTGTGAAAATTGCCCATTGACACCCACTCTCTGCTTCCTGGCCTCCAACCAGTTCTCAATCCATGAGAGGACCTGTCCCCTAATTCCCTGACTGTGGAGTTTTTTCAGTAGCCTTTGGTGAGGGACCGTGTCAAACGCCTTCTGAAAGTCCAGATATATAATGTCCACGGGTTCTCCCGCATCCACATACCTGTTGACCTTTTCAAAGAATTCTATAAGGTTCATGAGGCAAGACTTACCCTTACAGAAGCCATGCTGACTCTCCCTCAGCAAGGCCTGTTCGTCTATGTGTTTTGAGATCCTATCTTTGATGAGGCATTCCACCATCTTACCCGGTATGGATGTTAGGCTGACCGGCCTATAGTTTCCCGGGTCCCCCCTCTTTCCCTTTTTAAAAATAGGCGTGACATTTGCTATCCTTCAATCTTCTGGCACCGTGGCCGTTTTGAGGGACAAGTTGCATACCTTAGTCAAGAGATCTGCAACTTCATTCTTCAATTCCTTAATAACCCTTGGGTGGATGCCATCAGGGCCCGGTGACTTATTGATCTTTAATTTATCAATGAGGTCTGAAACATCTTCTCTTTTAACCTCTATCTGACTTAACTCCTCGGTCAGGAGGGGCCGTTCCGGCAGCGGTATCTGCCCGAGGTCTTCTGCCGTGAAGACAGATGCAAAGAACTCATTTAATTTCTCTGCCATCTCTAAGTCTCCTTTTATCTCCCCTTTCCCTCCCTCACCATCCAGAGGGCCAACCGCTTCTCTGGCAGGTTTCCTGCTTCTAACATATTTGAAGAAGCTTTTATTATTCCCCTTAATGTTGCTGGCCATGCGTTCCTCATAGTCTCTCTTGGCCTCCCATATCACCTTCTTACATTTCTTTTGCCACAGTTTATGTTCCTTTTTATTCTCCTCATTAGGGCAAGACTTCCATTTACGGAAGGAAGCTTCCTTGCCCTTCACAGCCTCTCTAACTTGGCTGGTTAGCCATGCGGGCACTCTCCAGGATTTAGTGGAACCCTTCTTTCTTTGCGGTATACACCTCTGCTGGGCCTCTATTACTGTTGTTTTAAGCAGCCTCCATGCACTCTGGAGAGACTGGACTCTTTTTACCCTCCCTTTCAACCTCCTTCTAACCAGCCTCCTCATTTGAGGGAAGTCCGCCCGTTGGAAGTCAAGGGTTTTTGTTAGAGATTTGCCTGGTATTCTTCCCCCAACGTGCACGTCAAAACGGATCGCAGCATGATCACTGTTCCCCAATGGCTCAGTAACGTTTACATCTCTAACCAGGTCCTGCGTACCGCACAAAATTAAATCCAGAGTCACCTGTCCTCTGGTGGGCTCCGTGACTAGCTGATCTAAGCCACAGTCATTTAGCACGTCAAGAAATCCGGTTTCCTTATCGTGACCAGAACACAAATTGACCCAGTCAATATGAGGATAATTGAAGTCCCGCATGATTACAACCCTGTCCCTCCTTGTCACCTCCCTGATCTGTTTCCTCATTTCAAGGTCCCCATCAGATTTCTGGTCTGGAGGACGATAGCACGCCCCCAGTATTACATCGCTGCACAAGCCTGGTAATTTAACGGTGGAGTCGGACCCACCTTCAATCTCTACTTTGCTGGATTCTATCCCTTCCTTAACATAAAGGGCCACCCCACCTCCAACACGCCCCTGCCTGTCCCTCCTGTAGAGTTTATAGCCCGGGATTGCGGTATCCCACTGATTCTCCGCATTCCACCAGGTTTCCGTTATGCCCACTATGTCAATATTTTCCCTTGTCACCAGACATTCCAGTTCTCCCACCTTTGCTCGTAGACTTCGGGCATTCGCATAAAAGCATTTATACACGGAATGCCCCAGGATGGGCTGCTTATTCGCTCCTTTGTCCCCGAATCCTCTCATTGTGCCAAACCGTCTATCACATCCCATCTCCCTACCTTTCCCAATTTCTTCTCCTACCCTGCCTTTGTCTTGTTGTTCTCTAACCTCCCCATCCTCATCCCATAGGGATGAGGAGTCCCGAACCGGATGCCCCTCGGCTCCTGTCGGCCTTCCCCCAGGGATCAGTTTAAAAGCTGCTCTGCCACCTTTTTAATGTTATGCGCCAGCAGTCTGGTTCCATTCTGGTTCAAATGGAGCCCGTCCCTCTTGTACAGGCCCCGCTTGTCCCAAAACGTTCCCCAGTGCCTAACGAATCTAAACCCCTCCTCCCTACACCACCGTCTCATCCACGCATTGAGACCCCTGATCTCCGCCTGCCTAGCTGGCCCTGCGCGTGGAACAGGTAGCACGTCAGAGAACGCTACCTTTGAGGTCCTGGCTTTCAGCTTCCTGCCTAAAAGCCTAAATTTGGCCTCCAGGACCTCCCAGCTACACTTGCCCACGTCGTTGGTGCCGACATGCACCACAGCCGCTACCTCTCCCCCAGCACTGTCTACCAGCCTGTCTAGACGAGAAGTGATGTCCGCAACCTTCGCACCAGGCAGGCAAGTCACCATGCGGTCCTCACATCCCTCGCAAACCCCCCTCTCTATGTTTCTAATAATCGAATCCCCCACTACAAGAAGCCCCCGACCCCCCTCCCGCCGAGGAGTATCCCGAGTGCGTTCGGATACGGGCCCATCCCCTGGAGAAGGGGTCCCCCCGGGGGGATTGTTTCCCTCCTCTCCAGGATGACGTCCTCCAGTCCCGAGACTTCCCACCCGGGCAGCCGAGGAGCTGCACGCCTGAGGTTGGGACGAAGCCTGATCGTCCCCGGAAGTCTCCCCACGGTCCTCCTCTGGCTGCCTGCGCTTCTCCAGGTCGGCCACCAAGGCTTCAAGGGAGCGGACGCGTTCCCTGAGAGCCTGGAGCTCCTTGCACCGAGGACACACCCATGACTTATGCCCCAGAGGCATATAATCATACATGTGGCACTCGATGCAGAACACTGGATAGCCCCCACCCTGCTGCTGGCTGTCTGACTGCATAGCTTTGTTGTTGTTGTTGTTGTTGTTGTTGTTGTTGTTGTTTTATTTAGGGGTCCTTTTAAAAACCATACACTGGATAGCAGCCCTTTTCTCAAGGGAAGAGGAAGGGCAGTGTATGGGGCCCTGGCCTCCTCGCCCTGCTGCTGAACTCGCCCAGATGCTAAACTCTCGTGCCTTACCTGGCACTTAGTTCCCGAGGCACTGGGTTCCCAGAGGCCACACGCATCTGCAGAGAGCCTCACGCAATGGCCCGCCTAGCTTTATACTCCTGGCTGGCTCCTCCTCCCTCCTTCCTTCCTGATTGAAAGGGGGCTGGCCTTCCCAGGTGAGTTTACAAAAGCTCAGGAAGGCAAATGGCTGCTGATGGGCGTGACCTACTCTGCAGGCTCCTGAATGGACTGCTTGGATTAGCCTAATGGGGCTCTTAATGGGTTGGACTGAAGCTGGACTGATTACCGGGAGCAGGAAATTCAAGGGTACAGATGATCCCATGGACCAAAAGCCACAGGTGATAGCTGTTTAGCACCCTTAGATCCAATGTTGGAAGCATTTGATGCTCCAAGGATGGCATTGAGCATTGATCAGGTCCCATCACAGCATGAGTTAGGATAAGAGAAATATCCAGAGGAGTCATGTTGGGTAGCTCTATTTAATGCTTGCCTTTTAGAATCTTTGCATGCCTTCAGCACCTCCTCTGCCTTTTCTGACTAGATTCACATTTCTCATACTGTGGATTGGGACCCACTAGGTGGGTCACGAGCCAATTTCAGGTGGGTCACGTAGCACTTAGCTCAGCCGCCATTGAAAATACAGAGATTTTGGGCAGGACAGACTTGTGGTGGGAGAGAGGCCTGGTGCTTTGCCCTGAATAGGTGGAAAGATGGGATGCTGGAAAGGGAGGAAGAGTTATATAACTGGAGAAGTCTGTGTTGGAGACGAATCCAAATCTGAAGGATCAAAGCAGGACTTCTGAGCTGGAATGTCTGAATTCCAGCGAAGCAAAATAACAGCATGAGCGCATTGTGTAATGGGACCTTTGGCTGATTGCAGCTTAGGTTTGAAACCCAAATCAATGCTATCACTTCCAGCCATGATATCACTTCTGGATGAATTACATCACTTCTGGTGGGTCCTGACAGATTGTCATTCTAAAAAAGTGGGTCCCAGTGCTAAAAATTTTGAGAACCACTGGACTAGATAGATGATCAGTGCCTTGTTTTTATCCTGTGAGTCTTTCCATTGTGTATCTTTCTGTCTGTTTATAAACCTCTTTTATTCTTCTGTTTACCCACCTGCAGGCAGGAGGAAGCAAGTTGCCAAGTTACATAAGAACAGCCCCACTGGATCAGGCCACAGGCCCATCTAGTCCAGCTTCCTGTATCTCACAGCGGCCCACCAAATGCCCCAGGGAGCACACCAGATAACAAGAGACCTCATCCTGGTGCCCTCCCCTGCATCTGGCATTCTGACTTAACCCATTTCTAAAATCAGGAGGTTCCGCATACACATCATGGCTTGTACCCCATAATGGATTTTTCCTCCAGAAACTTGTCCAATCCCTTTTTAAAGGCGTCTAGGCTAGGCTAGGCTAGTTCTCCTAGAAAGGGCCTTAATCCTCTGCTTATTGATTTTAAGATGAACCCTGGATTTGGGGCCTCTTTGTTAACTCGGAGGGAACATTTTCCCAAGAGGCCTCCTTCAGTCTGGGCTCTCTAGCTTTGAGAGACGGCAGCAAACATGACCTCTCCCCAGTCCAATCTCAGCCTTACCCTGAATAAAAGGGTGAAGAGAGGAGAAGGGTGTCATCGCTAATTTCTAGGTACTGCACCCATTTTGCCCTCCATCTTCCTTTACATCAGGGATCTGGAGCTCTCTGGCTGTGCTCCATTGGAAACAGGGTACTGGGGTAGTTAGGTGTAAAAATAAAAATCAGATAGTCATAGCCCCCCAGAACTCCCTCACTCAACTCTGTTGATTATGTTGTAGTGGTTACAGTGTTAAGCTAGGCCAAAGGAGTACCGGATTCAAATCCCATCAATTCCCTCTTTCAACTCAGTCGAGAGGTGCAGTGAATAGAGTGCTGGGCTAGGATAGCCAGCAGGATCCAGGTTCAAATCCCCTCCAGCCACAAGGCTCACTGGTTAATTTTGGACCAATCTCTGCCTCCCAGTATAAAATAACTCACAGGGTTCTTGCACCAGTAATATGGGTAGAGATCAGGGACATTTCCCAGAGCTCCTTGGAGGAAGGACAGGAGGAGAGCAGTACAAAAGTTGCTGTGGGTGGTTTCTACTGCCTTTCTGGAGGAGAAAAGGCAGCTTATAAAACTTCATTCTTTTTTTTCTTTTTAATAAAAATTGCATATTCCCCGAAAAGAATCTAAATGCACTCTGCACGTGCCCATAGGCACCACAAAATGACCGACTTGGGAGCAAAGAATTGAAAGCTTGGGCCCATGCATGAATCTCAGCACCACTCATCCACTTTTAGACATCCACTAAAATTGAGTGTTGGGAGAGTTAGAACAGACAAAAGAAAATATTTCTTTACTCAGCGTGTGGTTGGTCTGTGGAACTCTTTGCCACAGGATGTGGTGATAGTGACTGGCCTGGACGCCTTTAAAAGGGGATTGGACAAGTTTCTGGAGGAAAAATCTATTCCGGGGTACAAGCCCGTACATGCGCATACATACAAAAGTATGATGTGTATGCGCAACCTCCTGATTTTAGAAATGGGCTATGTCCGATGCAAGGGAGGGCACCAGGATGCAGGTCTCTTGTTATCTGGTGTGCTCCCTGGGGCATTTGGTGGGCCGCTGTGAGATACAGGAAGCTGGACTAGATGGGCCTTTGGCCTGAACCAGTGGGGCTGTTTTTATGTTCTTAACTACAATTCCCAGGAAGCCTTGCAGGTCTCTTGTTACCTGGTGTGCTCCCTGGGGCATTTGGTGGGCCGCTGTGAGATACAGGAAGCTGCACTAGATGGCCTATGGCCTGAACCAGTGGGGCTGTTTTTATGTTCTTAACTACAATTCCCAGGAAGCCTTGCAGGTCTCTTGTTATCTGGTGTGCTCCCTGGGGCATTTGGTGGGCCGCTGTGAGATACAGGAAGCTGCACTAGATGGCCTATGGCCTGAACCAGTGGGGCTGTTTTTATGTTCTTAACTACAATTCCCAGGAAGCCTTGCAGGTCTCTTGTTACCTGGTGTGCTCCCTGGGGCATTTGGTGGGCTGCTGTGAGATACAGGAAGCTGGACTGGATGGGCCTCTGGCCTGATCCAGTGGGGCTGTTCTTATGTTCACTTTGGGGATCGGTGCCAGCTTGGCAATAAAAACAAGTGCTGGGGCAGAGCCTTGCCAGTGCCCCTTTTGCAAGGCCCTGCCCATGCCTGGTGCTGGAAAGAGGGCTAAGCTGTGCATGGGTGGCTTTCGCAAGAGCCCTAGGCTTGGTGCTGGGAACAGCTGCAGGGGCCAAGGTTGGCAAAGCCTGCCAGGCGGGCACTGGAAACAAGTGCTGGGGCTCAGCTTTGCCAGGCCCTGGAGCTGGAAGACGGATGGGGGGGGGCTAAGCTGTGCATGGGTCGCCTTTGCAAGAGCCCCCAGGCTTGGTGCTGGGAACAGCTGCAGGGGCCAAGGTTGGCGAAGCCTGCCAGGCGGGCACTGGAAACAAGTGCTGGGGCTCAGCTTTGCCAGGCCCTGGAGCTGGAAGAGGGATGGGGGGGGAGGCTAAGCTGTGCATGGGTCGCCTTTGCAAGAGCCCCCAGGCTTGGTGCTGGGAACAGCTGCAGGGACCAAGGTTGGCGAAGCCTGCCAGGCGGGCACTGGAAACAAGTGCTGGGGCTCAGCTTTGCCAGGCCCTGGAGCTGGAAGAGGGATGGGGGGGGAGACTAAGCTGTGCATGGGTCGCCTTTGCAAGAGCCCCCAGGCTTGGTGCTGGGAACAGCTGCAGGGGCCAAGGTTGGCGAAGCCTGCCAGGCGGGCACTGGAAACAAGTGCTGGGGCTCAGCTTTGCCAGGCCCTGGAGCTGGAAGAGGGATGGGGGAGGGGCTAAGCTGTGCATGGGTCGCCTTTGCAAGAGCCCCCAGGCTTGGTGCTGGGAACAGCTGCAGGGGCCAAGGTTGGCGAAGCCTGCCAGGCGGGCACTGGAAACAAGTGCTGGGGCTCAGCTTTGCCAGGCCCTGGAGCTGGAAGAGCGATGGGGGGGGGCTATGCTGTGCATGGGTCGCCTTTGCAAGAGCCCCCAGGCTTGGTGCTGGGAACAGCTGCAGGGGCCAAGGTTGGCGAAGCCTGCCAGGCGGGCACTGGAAACAAGTGCTGGGGCTCAGCCTTGCCAGGCCCTGGAGCTGGAAGACGGATGGGGGGGGGCTAAGCTGTGCATGGGTCGCCTTTGCAAGAGCCCCCAGGCTTGGTGCTGGGAACAGCTGCAGGGGCCAAGGTTGGCGAAGCCTGCCAGGCGGGCACTGGAAACAAGTGCTGGGGTTCAGCTTTGCCAGGCCCTGGAGCTGGAAGACGGATGGGGGGGGGCTAAGCTGTGCATGGGTCGCCTTTGCAAGAGCCCCCAGGCTTGGTGCTGGGAACAGCTGCAGGGGCCAAGGTTGGCGAAGCCTGCCAGGCGGGCACTGGAAACAAGTGCGGGGGCTCAGCCTTGCCAAGGTCCCTCTTGGGCCACTCCTGCCAGCTCTCTGCTGGAAAATGCAAGCAGTGCATGCAGGGATCGGGCCCTTGCAGCCCCTGGCCGTGCACGGCGCCCACCCCCGCAGCCACCCCGGGGCGCACCTGCACAGCAGCCCCCGACACACCCACCTGCTCCGGCCGCCCGCTGGGCTGCAGCTCCTTCCTCCGCAGCCATGATCCTGCCTGCGCGCCCGCCCCTGTGCAGAGGGCTCCTCCTCGGCGTGGGCGGAGCAAGGCTCAGCCCTCCGCCCCGCCCCTTCTCGCTCCGGAGTCAATCCGAATGGACTCCCTGGAAGGCTCTCTGCCGACTGGCACGAGAGGTGCAGGGGCTCGCGCTTTGCCCTTCCCAAATCTGGCATCTCAGGACGATTGCGCCTCTGAGCATGCGCAGAGTGCGACTGGCTCCCCCTTCTGAGACTCTGCAAAGCCCTTTCATTCCTTAGTGGGTCTAGGATTGCAGCCCTAAAGGGTTACCACTTTGTGTACTCCTTCAAATCTATTGTCTCTTGGTGATAGTGTCTCTGGGCATGTACAGAGTGCAACTGACTTCCCTTCTGAGAATCCACAAGGCCCCTTCATTCCTTAGTGGAACTAGGATTGCAGCACTAAGGAGACTGACGGGTGCCAGGGCTCACGCCTAGGCTCTGGTTACCACTTTATGTGTGTGTTGGCATCCTTCAGTCTCGGAAGACCATGGTGTCACGCTCTGAATGGTGATTCTGGAACAGTGTCCTCTCCAGTGCGCGAAGCCTGGGTAAAGTAGGTATGGAGGATAGGCTGTTACCCATGCAGCAAATCCCCTCTCTCCACGTCGCTGAAATGGTCCAATGGAAAGGCAGAGGCCAATACGGTTGGTTCCAGCGGCGTCGCAGGAGTTGCCAGAACGTGACTGTGTTGAGCCATGAACTGCCTCAGGGACTCCGGCTCCAGATTTGCCTTGAGGTTGACTCCTGAAGCCTTTTCCATAACTGGATGTAGCCACAAGGCAGTGGAGGTTTGGGATCAGAGTTTTCTTTCTCTCAGATGAGCTGCCTTTCCAAGCTGACGAGTCCCATCTACCCGGTGGTTGTACCACTTTATATACTCCTTCAAATCTGGTGTCTCAAGATGATTGTGTCTCTGGGCATGTACAGAGTGCAACTGACTTCCCTTCTGAGAATCTACAAGGCCCCTTCATTCCTTAGTGGGACTAGGATTGCAGCACTAAGGGGACTGACAGGTGCCAGGGCTCAGGACTAGGCTCTGGTTACCACTTTGTGTACTCCTTCAAATCCGGTGTCTCAAGATGATTGTGCCTCTGGTCATGTTCAGAGTGCAATTAACTCTGGGAATTAATTCCTGGGAATGCACAAGAACCCTGCCCAATTTTTTTAGTGAGCCTAGGATTGCAGCCTAATCAATAGATCGTGGAGCTCATGGATTAAAATCAGGTTACCACTTTTTACTGCTTCAAATCAGGCATCTCAGGGTGAATGTACTTGTGAGCATGTACAGAGTGCAATTAACTCCCTTTCCTGAAATCCACAATGCACCTCCATTTTTTAAATTTTTGGCTGTGGATCTAGGGTTGCCGCATGTGGGGGAAGCTCCTGTGTTCAGTCTCCTTCATGACTCACTTTTTGAATAGAAAACTCAAATTTCTAGTCCAGTGGAAGGAAGCGGCAACAGGATTAGGGGGTTGAAGCCCCCAAGACCCTGCAATGACGCCCAAAACCAAGCAGAGACAGCAGCAAATGGGAGCCACATAGCCATTTTTCCCATCCATGTTTTTTAAGACCCCCTCCAAGATTCTAGTCCAGTTGAGGCAACAGCAGAGTCTCTCTCCTCCCCCTGGACCAGCCTGGGCTGAACAGTTTGGCCTGCTGCTGCTGCTGCTGGGTCTCAAGCAGTGGCTATATGTCATTATAATATAACAAGTTATATATACAATATTTTATATAATAATAAATTTAACTTATGTTTTACACCATATTATATTTTATCATATCTATAAAAGTATATAATATATAATAATTAGGATATAATATATTGATATAATTAATTATATAATCAATTATTTAATTAACACAATTAATTAAACAATATATTATGATACAATATAAAATATTGTTTAAATAATTTAATAATTAATAATTAATATAATATAAAAACCCAATATAATAATCATTATATTATAATATAATCAAGATTATGTTAATTAAATTAATTATTTTTAGTTAACATAATTAATTAAACAACATTATAATATTATAATATAATATATTGTTTAATTGTGTTTAAGTATATTAATGTACTATATTACAATTATTATATTATAATAAATAATCATATTATATAACTATTATAGTATATTAATTATATATAATTTTATATTTATAATAATAATGTATAATATATATAATACAAAAATATATATTTATAATAATATATATTATATTAATTAATATATATTAATATATATTAATTAATATAATTAATTATATTATATAATCACAAATAATTATAATAAATAATATATTTATTCATTATTATTCTTATGTAATAATTCATAATGCTTGACTGAAGTCTTTGTGGCACTGCATGTGTTACTCTACCCTTTCCTACCTCCATTCAGAGCGCAATACCATAGTCTTCCGAGACTGAAGGATGCCAGCAACAACTCCTACCTCTATAAGCTTCCCGCCTGCACTTCCCACGCTCTCTGGCAACCATAGATGCATAACGTCCTAGAGCGGCAAAACGTTTCGCGACTTCCTCTAGACCAAAATGGCGGCTTAGCGGAGAAACCGGAAGTCGGGCTTTGTGCGCAGCTCTACCCTTTTTTCCACCTCTATGGTTCTGCATCCGGAGGCGGAGCCGGCGCGCTCACCTCGCCTGCCTAACCTGCCGGGCCATGTAACGGCTGCCGTCGCCATGGAGCCGCCCGACTCGAGGTAGCTGCTGCGCGCGCCTAACGGGGACCCGTAGCCATCCGGGGGAGGAGGCAGGCAGGCAGGTGCGGGGCGGAGCTGGAGCTGGGAGGTGGCTGGAGGCAGGTGCTGCCTCGCCTGCGAAGCGCCCCCTTCTGCCCGCCCCCCGCCTGACGTCGCTCAGTGACGTCATCACGCTCCAGTCCCCCTGACGTCACTCTCAGAACCACACTTTGGCTCTCCGTGACGTCATTGCTATTGGAACAGTTGATACCCAGAGACCCCTCAGGGGCTTTGGTTTGCTTTCAGGCAGCGGGTGGCAGGGATGTGGGGTGGGTGGGGAGGCAGAGCCTCCCCTTTGGAGCCCTTCAAAGAGCGCCGCCCCTGTGGGAGGCACCCAAGTGGTGGGTGCTTGGGTGCCTCCCATGGGGGCGGCGCTCTTCGAAGGGCTCCGGAGAGCCACCCACCCACCCCGCGTCCCTGCCACCCTCTAATGAGTTTCAAGGTGAGAACCATGTGCTCGTTTCTTGCCGTCATGTGCTTTATGACATCACTTCCTTCTTAATGACATCACTTCTTGCTTCTCCCGAGAATCTGTCCGGAGCCACCAGAAGTGATGTCATGACTGGAAGTGACATCAAGCAGGAAAATGTTTCACCATCCTAGGCTGCAGTCCTACCCACACTTACCCAGGAGTGAGTCCCATTTATTATCATCGTTCAAAGAATATGCGTAGTAGCTCGTTAAAAGTACAGGTCTGTAACATTTCCCCAATTGCAGTCACATCCCAGGGTAGTATCAAGTCTAACAGATTAAAAATAAAATATTGAAATGAATGGGGACCCACCTGAAATTGGCTCGCAACCCAACCAGTGGGCTCCGACCCTCCGTTTGAGAAACACTGCTCTAGGGTTAGGTTCCTGGAAAACCTAATGGATACAGAATTAGCTGATACTGAATGGAGCCTATGGGGAAAATAGGGTTAAGTTCTAGGGGACTCTCTTCACCATACATTCTATGAACTTTATGAACCTGAATCTTAACTTGAAGTCTCTGGGGATGGGTGATAACAAGGGCTCAACTACATTCCCAATGTCTCATGCTTCCTGCTCTGTGCTGGTATCCCTCAATGCATTGAAGGTTGTGTTAATGGCAATTTCGCAAGGCTGATTATCCCTCGACTCATTGAAGATTGCTGGCCAAACAAGAAGAAAGAGTTCAGTTGCGCATGTCTTTTGTGTCCTTCCCTTGGCTTGCCCCAGAGCAGCCCTCAGGTAGCCTTCCAGAGACTTATCATCATCAACCTCTCATCATCACCAGGGTTGTGAAGGGTCCTAGTGACTAGGAGGAAGAGCGTCAGGCGCTCCTCTTGTCTGGCCTTTTGCCTGCACAGTAGCTTAGAGGCCAACTCACACTCACGCGCACACTTATTGGTGACACATCCTATCAAATAATATCAGGCAACTCTATGATTAAGGATCAAGAGACATGTGTACATGTGCAACACATTACAGACCCCTATGATGACATGGCAGCATGATTGAGTCTTTTAAAGTGATGAATGCTGTGGAGCAAGAGGAGAGAGACATTCTCTCTCTCTTTCACACATGCACTCACACACACACAGTACTAGAACCAAGAGTCACAAGACTAGAACTAGAGCCAGGATGGTGTAGCAGTTCTGGTGCTGGACTTAGACCTGGAAGATTCAGGATCAAATTAGGCTGCAATCCTAACCCTACTTTCCTGAGAGTAAGCCCCATTGAACTTACTTCTGAGTAAACCTGGTTAGGATTGTGCCCTTAGCCACAAAGCTTCCTGGGTGACCTTGGGCCAGTCACTATCTCTTAACCTAACCTACCTCACAGGGTTGTTAGGGGAACAAGAGGAGGAAAGGAACCACACACATCACTGTGAGCACCTTGGAAGAAGGGCAGTATGAACGTGTAAAAAAAAAAATTATCCAATGTAACTGAGTGGTGGGAGAATCAGGACACACAAAAGGAAAGGCTTCTACAAATGGTATGGAATTAATCTGTGGAATTCACTGCCACAAGACCTGGTGACAGCTTGGGTGGCTATAAACGAGGGTTTGATAAATTCTTGGAGAAAGATAACACTGTCATTGGCTACTAGGCATGAGAACTGTATGCTGCTTCCAGGTTCAGCACTAGCTTCCCTCCAAATGCCAGTTGCAGGAGAGCACTGGGTGGGACATAAGCTTTTCTCTCCTGTTTGTGGGCTTCCCAGAGGCAGCTGGTTGCCCACTGCAGGAACCAGGATGCTGGACTAGATGGGCCGTCAACTGAATCCAGCTAGTTCTTCTTACGCGTCAGGTCCATGAATTAATGGCAAGTATGGCTTGGCTGGACGCATCTTTTTCTGACTTTGAGGTTGCTGATTTCAGCAACCAACCAACAGGATATAAATCACGCAAGTAATATTTCTGCCCAACCAGTGACCCAGTTTGCTCACGGCCACCTAGCAAAACCTGTAGCGAACTGCCAGTTTGCCACATCCCTGTGCACTGACCATAACTTGTTATTGCTCCTGTCTTCCAGGGTTCTCCTTTCCCCGCCTGAGGAGACTCCCATCCCTCCCTTGCTCAACGAGTCAGTAGATTCTCCGCTGCCAAATCTAACACCGAGACATCAGGAGCTGATTCCTACCCCATGTGGCCCTGTAGGTACTTCTGCTTGTGAATCTTTATTAGTCTAGATTCTCACTGCATGCAGAGAAACACTGAATCGAATACCAGAATTTCCTAGGCTATTTCCGTAACAGAGAGAAATCTGGCATTTGGCGGACATGTAGTTGGTTGTCAGCAAAACCCTGACACTGAGATCTTTTTTTGGTGCTTAGTTAACTTTAAAAAGTTAGTTAAAAGTCTAAGTTAACCTTAGAGCTGGCAGCCAAAGGTTGAAACAATATCTAAGACTATCTTGAGAACCAGCGCGGTCTAGCAGCTAGGACACTAGAGTAGGATCAGGGTTCAAGTGTCCTCTAAGCCATGAAGATCACTGAGCGAGCTAGTCACTAGCCTTCTCCACAGGGACATTGTGAGGATATAAAAGATACATCCATCTTTCCTCTTGTATCCTCACTGCAACCCTGTGGAGTAGGCCAGGCTAAGAGTGACTAGCTCACTCAGTGAGAAGTAATCCCTTACTATTGGAGGGATGTTGGAGTTCCCCCTTGGCACTCTCTTGGCCTGGGAAAGGGGCCATTTCCACTCTTAACTGGTTGTGAAGCTGCTTATGGAGCTTGCACCTGTCTTCTCATTCCCAGATCAAGCCTTGGTCAGAACTGTCTTCTCCAGTTAAGATCTACTTCTGCGTCACTATCCTCTCACTTCTGAGCGTCATTGGGCTAACGGTGGAGAACCTCGTCCAGCAGACTGATGAAGACTTCACGGTCTCACTCATTCAGCTGATTGGAGTTGGTAAGGAAGGGAGCTGTTTCTCCAGCAAAACCCCCATCTTTCTAACAAGTGGGCTCATATTTTGTAGGGTTTGGGCCTGGGACCTTCCTTACCACCAAGTGGCAGCTGCATCCCTTAATTTACTCTCTAAGCAGCAACTGTTACCCTGCACATGCCTGATCTTATATGATCTCAGAAGCTAAGCAGGCTCAGACCTGGTTAGTACTTGGATGGGAGACTGCCTGGGAATATTGGGTGCTGTAGGCTTATACCATAGTCTTTCGAGACTGAAGGTTGCCAACCATTATAACGTGAACATAGGAAGCTGCTACCTGCTGAGTCAGACCCTTGGTCCATCTGTCTCAGCACTGTCAACACTGACTGGCAGCATCGCTCCCAGGCAAGGCAACTGCTTTTTCTGCCCTGTCCTTCAAGGCAACTGCTTTTTCTGCCCTGTCCTTACCGGTAGATGACCAAGATCTCCTGCGTGCAACCTCCCAGAGCTGTGGTGCCACCACTAAACAGGCTGTATCCCTTACTGCTACTCACCTAGCCTCCAAAGGAGGGGGATAGGCAGGTTTAGCTCTTTAAATGGTGGTCTTAACAGACGGGTAGTTGTTTTGTGTAGGAGAGGGTATCATCAGCTTGAAAGATGGGCAGGATGCAAGTGTGATCAGAATTAATTACCGCTGCAGTGTTACGCCAGTTTTCCCAAGAGTAAATTCCACTGGTGTTTGCCTCTAAAGTAAACCCGTATAGGATTGTGCCATAGTGGACCTTCCTCTGACTCTTCTTTCTCACTCCTGCCTGCATGCTGTGCCCCTCCTTGGCCTTCTCCTCCTAACCTGAGACAGAGGCCAGTTGCCAAACTTTCTGCAAGGGCAGGGCCTGTGAAGCATTAGCCTGTCAGTACCCCCTTAAGCTGCTTAAAGGCTTGATGAATGAAAACGGAGAGGCGGTCCAATAACTCAAGAAGGGGAGGTGAAGGGAGGGAGAGCGCAGCCAAGGGGTCAGCCTGGAGATGACAACAGGCTAAAACATTGCTCAGCTGCCAGGACAGTATCCTGGAGGTGGTTGAGAGGAACCCTGATGGCGTGGTGGGCCTAGAGCTAAGTGCGAAACCAGCATTGGTCACAACACCATATAGCAGGGGTGCTCAAACTTTCAACTTTAGGGATGCTGGACCTTTAACAAGTGTATAGAAGAGAGAATTTCAGCAGGTGCAGCTTGTCATCTGTGGGATGACAAGTTGCACCTGCTGCAATTCTCTCTTCTATACACTTGTTAAAGGTCCAGCATCCCTAAAGTTGAAAGTTTGAGCACCCCTGCCATATAGGCATTCCTAGAGTTGAGAGGGGTGGCCAGCTTCTCACCAGAAATGCCTATAAGGATTGCAGTGGGACCGGATCCCCTTGGGTGTTGTGCAGTTTCATTGGACGTAGGAGAGTGTGGACGGAGTCGTGGCTCAGTGCGAGAACCTCTGATTTAGCCCAGAGGGTCCCAAGTTTAATCCCCTCCACCCTCAGATACCACCAGGAGAGGACACTTGTCTGAAACCCTGTAGACCAGTGTTTCTCAAACTGTGGGTCGGGACCCACTAGGTGGGTCGCGAGCCATTTTCAGGTGGGTCCCCCATTCATTTCAATATTTTTATTTTTCATGTATTAAACTTGATGCTACCATGGTATGTAGACTGTATTTGGGCTGTACTTTTAACAGGCTACTCTGTATGTGCTTTAAACAATGCTAGTAGATGGGACTTACTCCTGGGCAAGTGTGGGTAGGATTGAAGCCTAGGATTGTTAAAAATTTTCCTGCTTGATGATGTCACTTCCAGCCATGACATCACTTCTGGTGGGTCCTGACGGATTCTCATTCTAAAAAGTGGGTCCCAGTGCTAAACATTTGAGAACCACTGCTGTAGGCCATACAGAGCTCTGTCAACCAACTTGCGCCCTCTAAATTGAAAAAGAGGAAGCTGACATACTAAGGGAGCTGACTTCCACGTCCACGATATGCCCCCCCCCTTTTTTTAGAATCGGGGCACATGCACTGATCTGGCCAAAAACAAGAAGAAACCCAGATCGTTTCAGAAGTACCGCCAAACGTGTGCAGAGTTCCGTTCTTATTAGCAAGCAACTGCCATCATGGGTGCCGTACCATAAATAATCCTAATCTTCTAGCATTGCACAGGCTAAACCTTAATTACATTTTAAGCGATCTGTAACAAATCATTAGATCTTGGCGTGATTTACTTTGGGCCACAGCCACAGAAGGCAAACATTTATCTTATCGCCAAGAGGAAGATAAATTTCTCCAGGAGCTTGGGCATTCTGTCCAAACATTGCTTTGAAGTTTGATATACAGGCAGAGGACTATGCTAAAGACCTATTTGGGGAATTCCGGAGAGTTTGCCTCAACCCAGTCCAGCATTCAGTGTTTCTTATCTGTGAGCAAAAGACGCCTCTCTTGCAAACTAGAATGTAGGAAGCTGCGTCCTGTTGAGTCTGACTCTTGGTCCATGTAAGCCCCGTATCATCCAAACTGGCTGGCAGCAGCTCTCCAAGGTTCCAGACAAGGATCTTTCCCAGCCCTACTTGGGGCTGCTGCCAGGGAATGAACCTGAGACCTTCAGTGTGCAAAGCAGGGACTATCTTCCTTGATCCTTCCCCCAGGGGTCAGTCAATCCACCCATCCCAAAAAAGATTTGATCATTCAAACAGCCTACGAAGCTATTAACTTTATTAGGATATTATTATCCTAATATTATTAGGATAGTATTATTACGAAGCATTAACTTTATTAAGGATAATAACAAGAGAAGGTGAAAAAAGGAGGTTTAGAAAATCTGATGCATATATTCATTGCAAAAAAAAAAGTTCATTTCATAAAATTAAATCATTCCATCACTGAATCACTTCATTGTTTTGGAAGACCAGTAAACTTTAAAGGAGGAAGTTTCTAGAGAAGAATCAGATTCCTCCTCTGCTTTGCAGCCAGAGCACATGGGACGGAAGGAATGGGGGTCGATTTCCTGGTTCCAGCAGCAAGCAAGATGGAGTTGTGGGCAGCCCTAGATGGTGTCCCCCTTTGTCCCCAGTTGTCTGCTTGTCTTCCTTCCTCTGTCTGGATGGGATGTGTCTGCAGTTCTGGCAGGGGGCTCTGCTCAGCTGCTGGGTGGGGGAAATCAGGCGAGCAGCCCCACCCTTGCTAGTCAATGTCACTCTAATGAAATTAGAATGAGGAAGCTGCCACTTCTACAGTGGCATTCATGGCTTCCTGAAGGTGCTGTTGTTGGGTCTTCACACTGCAGTCAAACTGTAGGAAGTCAATGAATTAATCGGTCAGTTCTGCCGTGTGCCAGTCCCCCTTCCCGCAGGTGGTTGTTAACTGTTCTTAGAGACAGGGTTGCCACTGCACCTCTTCTTAGCTCCTCTCCCTTCCCTGCAGCACTTGACAAGTGGAACACTGTCACTGTTTCCCCCACTGGCTCACGTGGCTGCTCCGTGCGGCAGAAAGGAGCTTGCAGCCTAAGGATATCACATCCCAGGGCAGAGAGAGGGGGAAGGGGATGGGAGG